>NW_026042641.1:0-135064 GCF_023856365.1 Brienomyrus brachyistius | reverse complement strand
GCATGTCAGGGTCACACTGTCTCCAAGCTGAACCCTCATCAGGTGACTGGGCTGAACAACATCTGTAGTCAGTGCAGTGTCTGCAAAAACAGAAAAACAAAAAAAATCATAATCAAATAAGACATATAATAGTAATCTAAATAACTATTAACTATGATGCAGATTAAATGGCCAAATTCCACTGATCACATCATACAGATAAATGAAAATATTAAAATCCCAAAATAATTTATATTATAGGGCCTTACTAATGAAAATGAGAAGACCAAAGAGTCTGAACATTTTTGTGCTTCCACTGTTTAGAATAAACTGCTCTGCTGCTAAGTGAGAGATCATGGTCGTGGTCGGGATGAAAGGGCAGGAAACAGAGAGGAAACAGAGAGACACACATCAGGCTGATCTGATTGGCTGTTCACATGGGAACTTAAGTAACAGTGAAAAAGCATTTTAATGTGCACTTACATGACGTTTATTAATTTACTCCTTAACATCCAGTTAAAATGAGAACAATTAGATAAACAGGAGCAGATACTGAGCATATAAAGTTCTTTGTACAGAGTGCTGAGATACTGTGGGAGAGCATTTGCTAATCATCTCTCTCAGACAAGCTCAGCACAGTATGAGTCTGTTATCTATCTGATATTAGACAGTCTCTCATACAGTAATAATAATTGATACTTTATTGGTCCCTGTGGAGAAATTGTCTTAACTTCTCTCTCAACTTGCTCTCTTTTTTTTAGAGTAAACAGAGTAAGTTGTCTGCGAAGGGCAGCCACCCATAGTGATGCCCAGTGAGCTGGGGGTTAAGGGCCTCGCTCAAGGACGCAGAGATGTGCTGTGGCTGGGTTTGAACCAGCGACCATCTTATTACAAGCACACAGGCATTAGATCTTCTAATCACACTTAAAAGGCAGATTAAATGTTCTTTCCACCATGCAAACAGAATGTAAATTGTAGCTTTACTGCTTAGATTTACATTCACACATTTGCATTTAAAACAAGCATTTTAAGTGATGTACATGAGAGTAAATGGTGAATCAGTTTATTTGCCACTCTACACATTACATTGGCGCCCATTATAAGTAACTGTACAGTGACATTGCAGTTCCTCAGTTGCTTTGATGCATTTCTGGAATCACCCTTAACATCTGCAAAACTGTAAGTGCATTTCCCAAAACAATTCGTGCAAACAGCACCACACAGATGGACTGTCTACAAAAAAAGTCATAGAGGCCACCAGCAGCCCGAATACCACACCGTAAGGCCGTATGTTAGGATGCTCTCTATGGCAGAGCGGTAGGAGGCCACCAGCAGCCCGCATACCAGACCGTAAGGCAGCATGTTAGGATGCTCTCTATGGCAGAGCAGTTGAAGGTCCCGATCAAGAAATCCGACAAGTTTCCCCAATAAGCCAGTAACCCCGCTTCATAGAACAGGCCACAGGACTGGTTTTGGTGAGATAGTCCGAGTAGTAGGTAGAAATCAGGATGGAGACTGAGTGTGGGTCTAACAGGTGAGCAGATGTAGGACAGAATGTAGAGCCCTCTGGTGGAGTGCCTGTGCATGACTGAATGTATGGTTTGGGTCTGATGGTCTGAATAGTTGGTAGAAATAGGCACCTTCCTACCTGATGTGGTAGGTCTAGATAAGGGGTCACCAACATGGTGCCCCAAGGATGCCCCCAATGACCACATGAGTTGCCCGTGGACCTGTTCTATAAAATAGCACAACTCACCAGCGAACATCATCTAAAATTTTATTTTGTCCTGTTTCTAATCTATCACATTTGCATTTATATAGATTTGAAATTGAATATAAAAAAGCATTTAAAACATGTTTATCATGCATGAAGTTTAGA
Organism: Brienomyrus brachyistius; assembly: GCF_023856365.1. Lineage (NCBI taxonomy): Eukaryota > Metazoa > Chordata > Actinopteri > Osteoglossiformes > Mormyridae > Brienomyrus > Brienomyrus brachyistius. The sequence continues at coordinate 133,206 of NW_026042641.1, read as the reverse complement.
CATGTTTAGGAGGGCGTTTAAAACTGATATCAAACTTCGTATGGCTCAGTACCCGTGAAGTAGCTCTCCGTTTTAAAAAGGTTGGTGACCCCTGGTCTAGATCTTGCAAGTTTGTTTGTACTGGCTGTGTGAACATACTGTAGCACTGTTAAGAATATGCAACACAGCCTGAGTTGGGGATCTGCTGTATGCATCAGTAATATAATGCTTTGTCCTTTTCTAGGCTGTTCATTAAGACATAAAGCCTGAAAGTTTTCTGAATGGCATTAATGAAATTGAGCACTGCCCCCACCTGCTGGCCAATTTATTAAAACATTGAAATCGCTGTCTGCACAGGCTGACGTGTCATTTAAGTCTGATAATTTTCTATGAGTCAAACGGCAAGAAAATGACAAGAAGTTAAAAACATGGAGTTAGATGAAGGAGAAAAGATTACAAATTTGAAGATTATGAAATCAGGACATGTCAGCTAAGTCAGCCAAGGTGGGTCTTAAACATATGGACGGAAGTATGAGCGCTAAACTTAAACGGGTTCACTTGTAACCGCTGCCACCAAATTTCGTTAAATTGCTGGGGAGGTCCAGATACATGAGACAGGAATAGAAGGATTATTCTTTATTAATATACAGACGAGGGTTACAACCCTCCCTAGGGCAATAGAAGGGGATACCTGCCACGGGACATTCTAAAACGCTTAATGTGAAAATGCGTAACGCAACTTAATGTATTAAAACAGTCACCACAAATCACCAAATTTCTCGCGAATGTATCTGGCCATAAAGACTTACCTGACAAGAAATCAAAACCGAAATGCTAGGAATATGGACTTTAAGCCTTTTCTTTATGGGCGTCAATGGAGGGGAAAACGCTTGACGTAAGATGAAGTCCATATTCCTAGCATTTCGGTTTTGATTTCTTCCCTGGCATGGGTGACGGGTGCACCACGTTCCCAAAGCCACGTTAGCCTCGAGCGAACTGCCCGGAGAAACCGCTCACACCAGCGCTGCAACCCGATCTCCTTCCCTTTTAAACACACATTTCTATGGCGTTAAATTAGTGCCAAAAGTCGTGCGCATAAAAACAGAAAATCCATGCTCTCTACGCGCTCGCGATTGCACAGCACTCACTCACTCGCTCGCCGTTAAATTAGGGCCAAAAGTCGAACCACGCGCGTGCGTGTGCTCGAGTGCTGAAAACCCATCCCCTCTACGCGCTCGCGTCTGCACAGCACTCGCTCGCTCGAATTTCCCGCTTCGTCTTACCGTATATAAAAGAATGGGCCAATGTACGGTAAATTGCATTGTGAATAAAATTTCTTAATACAACATCACAAAACCAATTTAATAAATTCAAATCCTGGGAAGAACGCTCCTCAGATATTAGTTCTCGGGTTAGTGTTAGCAGACTATAGGCGAAACCACCTTAAGTGCTATCTGTTAATGTTTATTAAATTAGCATTAAAATGGAGAGGTTTATAATATCTTTTGTCCTTGTAGCTGCTAAATACACTCATTATTAAAGCCATAAAGTTGTCTGCCTACTACATTGGAATCTCCACTGAGTAAGTGTTTTTGATGGATTTTATTTAACTTTATTATACTCTGGTCCTTAGATCTAATGTCATACTTCTTCACTTATATTGTTTGTGAAAAGGTTTACCACGGTCAAACAGAGCAGCCACTACATCATCATACATGAACAAGCACCTCACAAAACAAAAACATTTCATTTTCATAATTAAAACTTTTGAATGGTAGGCCTAGTGTGTGGATCAGAGACAAGATCTTGACACCTCATTAACTATAATTTGTTCTGTGAACAGCTCAGATACCACCTTCTCGAAAGTCTTCTGCATAAAATAGAAATAGGATTCAGCGCGACTCCACTAAATTTGGATTACCTGGAGTTCCTTTGTCATCAGGAGCTGTATCTTCTGCAGGCCCTGTCTAATCACATTGAAGTACCTCCTGCTATCACCCTGGCTTTGCAAGAGCTCTTTGACCTTGTGAGGGCACATCTGGAACGTCCAGCCCCATGTGTCACACAGGAAGTCGCTGCCACCAATAGACGACCCAAGATTTTGATTGAAGAACAATGTTTGAAAGAAATGCTCCATACTCAACTTCCTGTGCCTTGCATAGCCACACTGATGGGTGTTTCAAGAAGAACAATCTTAAGAAGAATAAAAGAGTATGAGCTCTGTGTTAGGGAACTTGACAATTTGGTTTCTTCTGTCAAGAATGATCTACCAAATGCAGGCTACAGGATAGTCAATGCAGGCTGCAGTCAATGGGCTACAGGGTTCGGTGGAGAAGAGTTGCAGCCTCCATGCATAGGGTTGATTCCATGCGCATCATATAAAGGTTGTCAAGTCTTGGCTGTGTTGTACGCAGAATGTACCAGGGCCTTTGTCTCTAGTACACGTGGACACAAACCACAAGTTGATCCGGTTTGTATTACCAGCAAATTTATTTGGAGTAAACCCTGGGTGGATTGGTGTGAGGTGGTGGTGGGGCTTTGGAGAAGATTTCCTGCCGATCAACACTAGCAACTTATATCTATCTGTCATGGAGGTCTCGGGACTCACAGATATTCAGAGACATGTGGATAGTTTACCAGTGGTTTTCAGCAGGAAATAGTTATTACTACAAATTGTCACCCCCCCCCCGCCCCCCACAGAAACTGGATCTGGCTATAGTGGGAAAATCTTTTTTTTTTTTTTATTTGTGAGAACTTGAAAGCAAAACAAAACTTGGAAAAAATATATGCTCATTCACCAATTTTCTAATCTGGGGTCTAAAGTGGTCAGGCTTGCAAGTGTATTTGGTTATTTGTCTATCCTAGCCTGTTGCAGTGTATATTTCCTGTATATTTTGCATGTAAAAAATGTTGTTTGTTATGTCAGTGCTTAATATTATCATGTAGTCTTCATGAACTTTCTTCATCTTGGCCAGGGACTGCATTTGAAAAGTAGCCACTTGACTAAAATTGGCACATTTTCAGAAATGCCAGCAACAATACTGATAATGAACACCCCTCTAACTGACTCTCAGTTGGTTTAGAAAAAAGACTTTTAAGAGAAAAGAAAGCCTTCCTTTGGTTTTGCATTTTTCTCTTTTTTGTTGGCTGTGCACAATATATTAGAAGAATACCTTACAATTATATTAGTTAAGAAATAACAGATTGCGTATATACAATATTAAGGTGATAACAACAACCCTCACTGTCTCTAGGTGCTGCTTCAGACAGGGCATTCTGCAGCAGGGACACCACCCGTCGTGCAGCATCCAGCAAATCTCCCTATCACAACAGCCCACATAACAGAATAACATTAGTGTATGATTCAGTAGGGCTAGTCCAGGTCTGGAAAGTAGTTGGGCCAGATTTTTAAACCAAGAAATTTAGCTGGGCCAGACATTTTCAGCGGCCCAGTAAGCAACAGGTAATGGCATTTTAAACAAACACAAATCAAGGTACATTATTTTAAAAAACTACAACTGAACAGAATCTGAGAGCAATATTTTTTTTCACTTCTGAAATGAGAAAAATATTTTGGTCGTATCTGACCTAGACGCATCCCAAAGAAAAAAAATGCCTATTAGATGGTAAACAGACATAAAGAAAAAGGGAAAAATCGTCTATAATCATCATCCGCTTATACTGTGGTGATCCATTTCACCCACACAGGCATGATCACCATTAGCGGTTTTCACATTATTGTCGAGGTGACTATTCACTTTACCTCTGCTTTCTCCGACATCTTCCTGATTCTGCCGCCAACAAGGGGCTCATAGGGTGGAGACTGAGGGTGTTAAACAGACCAATCTTTTGTCACTGAATGCAACAAATAATGTATTTATCTGTCAAAAGTCCAGCACCAGGAAAAGCAACAGAGTGACAGTAGAAACTGTAATAATAATGGAAGTGCGCCGCCCTACAGGGAAGGAGGAGTGATGGGAGTCCCGGTGGTGGCTAAGCGCGCGTGGGGAGAGGCGTCGTACTGTGAGGCTTCATGAACTTCCGATGGGGCAGTGCTGTCATACAGCGGGGAGCCTGAGAGGGGCACTGTGGCCGGGTGCGAGAGCCCTGGGTAATGAGTTGTAGAGCTGCGCAGTGTCACGATCGGGTACAAGCAGGCAGGCGATCGTGCGGGCAAGGCGTGCAAGGAGCAAGCGGACAGGCAAAAACGGGAGTTTAATTAGGAAGCGCGGACGGGGGAAACATCTCACGCATACAAACATCAATGACAGACACTGGACTCAGGTAAGACACGGACTGAAATACACAGGACTGAGCAAATTAACTAGATACAGCTGGGTACAAATCGGGAGAAAACACGTGGGTAATCAGGGGGCGTGGCACACAGGAGGAGCGGACGAGCCGGGCATGACACGCAGGAACTGAGAGCCCAAGCTGTTGGACATTCCACTGGACTAGGAGACTGGGGTGAGTGAGGAGGAGCTCATTGACCACAAACTGGGATACTGGCTGTGTGTGAGCAATGGGGTGGAGATTAAGGAAAGACGTTAAATCAGCATGCAGTGTTGCCTGGAAACAACAACAAATATACTAGTGTCACTGTACTAAAACAATATCAAAATAATGCCTATTTTTTATTCATTTTACTTGTAGAGTGCAAAGTACAAAGGAAAACAAAGAGTAACTATGGCGAAATAAATCAAAGCATGTCCCAGAATGATGGGCCTGAATGGATCAGGACAGAAGAAGGCGAAAGTCCTGTTAACGAGGTGAGACGATGCAGACACAGGCCAGGATGTGGGTATAGGCGAGAACAAGAGGGAAGACGGGGGCCCGAGACTCAGCATGGGGACAGGTGGGGGAGGGGAGGCACGGGCTCACCTGGAGCTGCTCCCGGAGGTGCCGCTATGACTCATGGGTAACATGCCGGAATGGGACGGCACCTGTAGGCTGGACCAGTTGTCATGGGAGGGCAACATGGACAGACAGGTAGACGAGCTGTCTGAATAAGCAGCTGCAAGTATAAAACAATAAATGAAGCAGGTATGTGGTGGGCAGTGTTACAGCGTCCTTAATATGGTCAATACAGAAAAGGCATGTTATCATGTTATGTATATACTGCCTCCAGTTACTTAATGCCTAACTTTAATACATTGATTGATTTGTTCACTGCTGCAGCCTGTGTCAACTTTCCTTTCAGACAGATGTAAAGTCCATTCTGTTTTTGTTCTGTGTAGTTTTTTTTGAACAGCATATGGCTGAATTCTGTTAAACCTCAGACTGAAGAAAATTGTGTTAATTGAAAAGCAAATATCAAAAACTCAGTCTGCAGGAATGTTTTTCTAAATATTTCTGTGGACTTTTGGAAATTTCACGAAATTCCATTGCTCCATTACATAAACACTGAGTGAGATTTCATTCCCATTACTGCAACGTATGAAGAGGATTATGACTTATTACTTTAGGTTATCGGACTGAGTGAGTTTTCGAAATTTGCTCTTCGATAACTGAAGCAGTGCTGTGAATGCAGAGGTTATATGCGTCGCATATCAACAGAACTGTATGTTTATGTCTTGTCTTAATTATTTTGATTAAATGTCTAACTATTCCCAATATGTGTGAACATACTTGGCCAAATAAAGCTGATTCTGATTCAGTCAGAGGGTAATCGTCGGTGTGCTGTACTATCGTGGTGACCCACACAGAGAGCTTAGGACCATGATTTCAGTGTGTGCTTGTGTGAGGGGACAGGCAGGGCGGCGGCTCACTGGGTGATGCACTCCTGTGGGTATAGGGGCTGGGATAGGGGGCGGAGCAGTTACTCCTCAAGGAGGAGTAACAGTCACAGCCGTGGGGGGAGGAGAGGGAGAGGGTGCTCCCAAACTGGGGGTGTGGGTTTGATGAAGAGCAGAGAGACCCTGAGCCTGGGATGAACCAGCTGCCTACTGAAACGAAAGCGGATAAAGACAGAAACTAGAACCTCAAACTAAACAACACAAACAACAATATCAAGTTATATTCAATCATTAAACCGTTATATATTTAATCTAAACAATAGTAATAAATATCGTTCCGATTCAAAATATCATTTACGGGTGAATCTTATGACTTGCATTGGGAAACAGGAAACGGGCCAAGCTGCAGGGCCAGTTCAAAGGCATAGTGCGAGGCGCCCAGAAAGGGGGCGAGGTCTGGGCGGAGTCAGCTAAAGAAGAAAAAGGCCTGACCTTTTTCTGGATGCTGTGGACTGTGTTTGTGTGTGAGCTGCAGCTGCATGTTCCTTACATTTTTTTTATTAACACCAGCACCGTGAGGTTTGGCCTGGACTGGGTCCTGTCCTGCACGGTTGAAGACATGTTGACTGATGGTCAGCCCGTGTTCTGTTGGATCCCACAGAAAGGAAATGGGAATCCCGTTTGGATCGGATGCTGACAGTTGAAAAAAAACTCATGTCTGTGTGTTATGAAAGAATATCAATAAATGTTTCCGAAAGGGGATGACTCATTTGGTAATTATTTACGGCTTATGTTATGGCTGAGAAATTTACAGTCTTTACTAAAGTCTGACTTCTTTCGAGTCACCTTTAATATAGATTGGACACTCTCTATGCTATGTACAATACTTATATAGATGGTACATGTTTACTTGCTTGCACAGATGGTTGATTAGGTAATTAGTGTAAGTGTGTGTGTGTGTGTGTGTGTGTCCAATCGCATGTATGTCCAAGGTCCATAGTAAGTAATATACACTGATCAAGAGATGCCTGAAAGTGGATGAAAGAGGACATTAGTGGGTGTATCACTTAGTGTAACGGGTGCAGGAAAATGAGCAGGACTGCAAGCCATATAATGACCCACTGTCCTTATCTAGCTCTTAATACAGTATGCATACAGTGATGTATCTACAATGGACAGCTACTATAAGCAGATAGCACAGTACAGGTGCTTAATCTGTATGCTATTTCCATCCATCCATTGTCCAAACCGCTTATCCTACTGGGTCACAGGGGGTCCGGAGTCTATCCCGGAATCAATGGGCACGAGGCAGGGAAGAACCCAGGATGGGGGGCCAGCCCATCACAGCTCACACTCACACACCATTCACTCACACATGCACACCTACGGGCAATTTAGCTACTCCAATTAGCCTCAGCATGTTTTTGGACTGTGGGGGGAAACCGGAGGAAACTAGCAGCTTTGTGTGGTAATTGTTTGTATTAAAAATACATTGGATCAAGTCAAATTATTTTTATGAAGAATTAACATCTAAAAGCTGCTAGTAGACCGTGGGAAAATAATTTTTCTATTTTCTTGCTGCCATCTCGTGGCCAAAAGTAGGTATTGCAATTTCCATCATATGTAAGAGGGCCTGCCCATCAGAGTAATGTACATCCTGTGACATGTATTGACTATCAAGACAAACTGAAACACGGTGTATTAGGCTGTCAATGAGTACTGGACTAGGGTGAAAAACTGCCTGATAATCTACCTATTAACTAGAAGAGTACAAACTGGAGACGGATCCCCTAATACAGAGGGATTAACGTCTGTGCCACATCCAGAACCATTCAGTGTAGGAGTCTGGTGGTTCTACTGGATACTGACAAGTACCCAGCCCCTTTGTTCCCTCTGATAATCATCAGTCCTCCTCTGAATGCCTTCACCACTCTATTCCTGAATAGGTACACATTTAAATATGCTAGCAAGATCAAGGTATTGGGATAACTGTTAGGTTCGCTGTTAAGAGAGTTGCAGTGAAAACCATCATACACAGTGGCCCTTTCTGGATAAGATTACCTCCCTCTGATCTAACAGGTCAAGATCAAAGCAAGGTGCATTGCAATGTCTGACACCCAGCACACTACAGCATATAAAATACAGGTATCCATCGCCTTCCGCATTTGGAACCAGGACCACTTGTTGCAAGTCAATTTGGGCGTATCTCAAGTTATACGAGAGAGGCAAGACATTAAGGACAGTATACACAGTACTGAAATAATAATGTACATATTAAACCACAGCACTTAATAAACAGATACTGCACTTACATTTCACAAAAAAAAAATAAAGCACAGATTGCACTAAGAAATCAAAAGATGCATGTGCTAGCAAACAGTGGGAGCTGAGGAAGAAGCAGTGGTGAAATACTTTATTGTACAGTACAGTAAGTTTCTTTTTATAGAATGAAATAGCATACAGGGGGCGGCATGGTGGTGCAGTGGTTAGCACTGTTGCCTCACACCTCTGGGACCCGGGTTCGAGTCTCTGCCTGGGTCACATGGGTGTGGAGTTTGCATGTTCTCCCCATGTCGTCGTGGGGTTTCCTCCCGCAGTCCAAGAATATGCTGAGAATATGCTGAGGCTAACTGGAGTTACTAAATTGCCCGTAGGTATGCATGTATGAGTGAATAGTGTGTGAGTGTGCCCTGTGATGGGCTGGCTCCCCATCCTGGGTTGTTCCCTGCCTCGTGCCCATTGCTTCCGGGATAGGCTCCAGACCCCCCACGACCCAGTAGGATAAGCGGTTTGGACAATGGATGGATGGATGGAAATAGCATACAGATCTTATAAGCACCTGTACTGTGCTATCTGCTCATAGTAGCTGTCCATTGTAGATACATCACTGTATGCATACTGTATTAAGAGCTAGACAAGGGTCATTATATGGCTTGCAGTCCTGCTCATTTTCCTGCACGCGTTACACTAAGTGATACACCCACTAATGTCCTCTTTTATCCACTTTCGGGCATCTCTTGATCAGTGTATATTATTTACTATGGACCTTGGACATACATGCGATTGAACGCACACACACACTTACACTAATTACCTAATCATCCATCTGTGCAAGCAGGTAAACATTTACCATCTATGTAAGTATTGCACATTGCATAGAGAGTGTCCAATCTATATTAAAGGTGACTCAAAAGAAGTCAGACTTCAGTAAAGACTGTAAATTGGCAGCCATAACATAAGCCGTAAATAATTACCAAATGAGTCATCCCCTTTCGGAAACATTTATTGATATTCTTTCATAACACACAGACATGAGTTTTTTTTCAACTGTCAGCATCCTTCTCGATTGTCAGAAGCTCTGCGCTAGAGGGAGGTTTACTGGTCTTATACTCTTCTGGCACCTTGTGTGATTCCTGACTTGGGACATCAGTTTGGCTCCTTCTGTATGTGGTTTACATTGTATTTGTTCTTTAAAGTTGCCCCTTCAGAATTAGACAGTGTAACCAGCTTGCCACATATTGCCTGGATGACATAAGGTCCGGTAAAATCCGGTTCCGTTCTTCCTCCTTTCCGTCCCCGCTTCCTCATGTTGAACAGAAGCGCCTCATCTCCAACATGATAAACTGTGCTTTGGTACCTCTTTTGTATTCGTTTACCACATGCCTGCTTCTGTTTTTCCTGTGACTAGGAGATGTTTTCAGCTGTTGTTGCTTATTGTCTCAACTACTTTATTTTTTTCATCAAAAAACGTGCCGTAGCTTTTCTCATCGGGAAGAATAATTGTGGAAAGCTGAAGTGGAAAAACATTCATAGCAAATTATTATTATTCACAGATCATTATAAAGAGTCATTTTCTAAAAGCATTAAGAACAATGTAATTTGCTGTTTCAAGATATGTTTTTAAATAACTACTTGTCAGTCATAAGAAACTCTTCAACACACATGATCCGATCTTGCCACAAATCATTTTTAATCTCACTTTTGTTGCCAGCAGTTCAGACATTAATGGCTGTGTGTTGAGTTATTTTGAGGGGACATCAAATTTACACCATTATACAAGCTGTACACTGATTACTTTACATTCTATCAGAGTTTCATATCTTTAACGTTGTCCCTTGAAAAGATATAATAAAATATTTACAAAAATGTGTGGGGTGTACTCACTTTTGTGAGATACTGTATATTAAGGGATTGATTGTCAATAATATCAGTAATTCCTGATGTAATGTTAAAAGAATAGAGCCTGTCTCACACAGTTCTAAAACAACCTCAAAAACAGACTTACCATTTTATGTCATCATTCGTTTTCTCATCCAGGCCATTGGTTTGGGGATGATATGCAGCAGTGATCAACGGCAGAACAGGGGCTCTGAACGCAGTATGGATTAAAAAGGAATTAACCATCTCTCTCAATATAAAATTAGGATCATTTATTCTCTACAGAGGCCCCCATAGAATAGTGCATCCATCCCCTCACTCATGTTTAGACAGACGTAAGGCAACAGGCCAATGACATTCAGAACAGCAACAACATCAACAATTGTACAGCTAGTTTTAAAATTTAATAAAAAAGACAAACCAATTAGGTAATATTAATGAAATTATTAAAATGTGCAGATTAATAGTCAGAAATAATTTGCGATTTTAAGAGCGGAAAGGATACATTAAAACTCAATTACATTTATCCCTTAATAATAAAAAAAAGGTTTTTGAATTTTACATCATGATAAATGAGAACTATATGTGATTACTAATTACTGTTGACTAATTTCCTGTCTGGACGTTTCCCTCCTCATTGTTAAAAGTCATTATATGTCTGGGTGCCAGTCAGTGGAAGCACACAGACATGTTGGCCAGCTGTCATATTCATTCAGCACCAGCCCATCAAGTAGAGAATTCAGCACCACGGACAGTGACCTGTGTTACAATGACATCAGGTCATTGGCTCTAAATATTTTTCTAGAAATAACTAAATGGCTCTATTGTAGAAATTTCCAGCCAGAGTCTTGTGGTGCGTTCGTTTTTCTCTCGGAACTTGGAAATTCCAAATTGGGTGACATCACATCCAACAATCTCCCGTTCAAGCTAGCACAACTCGGAACAAACATGGCTGCCTCCATGAATACGCTGCTGTGTTGTTGCTTTATATTTTAGCAGTTATGGAGTAAGATTATTATTTCAGACAAATAAACAAGAAACAGGAACTAGTCAAACCACATTAAAAGCTTTATAAAGTATTTTAGTACATTCATAGCGATATTCTTTTTTCGAGAGGCAAACAAACTACAAACAAACCAAAAACACTAACAAGTCTGGTAAAAATCTGATATTGCATGTTAGGATACTGTTTACGGTCACAATATGGTATTCTCTAAATCGAACACGTGCAATTACATTAATAATTACTAATAATTATAAATAATAATAATAATAAATGGGCGGTATGGTCGTGCACTGGTTAGCACTGTTGCCTCACACCTCTGGGACCCAGGTTCAAATCTCCGCCTGGGTCACATGTGTGTGGAGTTTGCATGTTCTCCCCATGTCGTCGTGGGGTTTCCTCCGGGTACTCCGGTTCCCCCCCACAGTCCAAAAACATGCTGAGGCTAATTGGACTTGCTAAATTGCCCGTAGGAATGCATGTGAGAGTGCATGGTGTGTGTGAGTGTGCCCTGCGATGGGCTGGCCCCCCATCCTGGGTTGTTCCCAGCCTCGTGCCCATTGCTTCCGGGATAGGCTCCGGACCCCCCGTGACCCAGTAGGATAAGCAGTTTGGAAAATGGATGGATGGGATAATAATAAATTTAACAAAATAAACATTTTTAAGGATTTGTAAAATAGAATTAATGTTGAGTGTGTAAGCCGCCATGTTGAAATTACGTCACAGGGGCAACTCGGACAAGAAGATTCTGTCAGACATTAACGTCATAAAAGAGGCGTTTCTAATGGGAAGTGATGTTTTTCGTGACGTTTTTGTCCGAGTTGGAGTGAAATAATCAAACGCAGCATGTGTTCCTATTTGAAGAGAATATTCTATTTTTATTCTAAGGAACTACAGAAAATCAGCTCTGCATGTGATCTCCCCTTTACTGCTCGAGCAGGGCACACGCACATCAACAAGTGTCAAGGCAGCAAGTGCATGCAAACAACTTCTCAGGACGGTTACAGTATAGGACCTTCAGAAAGAGCCAGACTGCGGCGTCATTCAGAGATTCCATTGTCTAAGGCTTGCACTAAAACATTACAGCATATTTAAACAAAGTAGCATGGCACCTGTGTCAGAATCCCTCCCTGCCTTGTTCTGTTCTCTCTTTGTTGTCCCCATTTAGCCAGCACATGTCACTGGCCATCCTGACTCCTCTTTTGATTGTGGGTTTTAAGGATATCAGTGGGTCTGTGTTTTCATAATTGTCCCCCAGGCCACCATGCTGCTCAGCCCTTGATTCCAACTACAGTTGCAATCAGGTGGTTCTCAATCTACTAGGACTGTATAACAGGATTGGCCACCTGTTCTACCTTTACTCGTTCAGCCGCATTCATGAGTCTGGCCTATAGGTTATTCAAATTTTGTCCTGCCAAATTTACCGGACAGGAGGTGGACACTGCAAATGAATGTGTGAATACTCCAATACCTACATCTTTACAAGTTACCTGAAGTGGTTTGGTAAATGATTGTGAGGTTGGAAGTCCTTCTTGATGTCTGTTTGCAGCTCATCCACCAGCAACTGCACGAGTTGTCGCTCCCAGAGGGAATCCCACTCTCGGTCCGCTGGAGGGTCCATCTCACTGTAGCTGGAGTATGTTTCCATCAGTCACTTGGCGTGGGGCTCACAGAATTTACCAGGCTCCTGTTTAATCTGACGCACCTTAGTCCAGTCCATGCATCTGGGGAACTTCTCTGAAAATCTCTGGCAGATTCTTTGCAGCTATACTTGATATTGGGTACTTGCCGCAACTAAGTAATGGGTTGTTGAATCAAAGTCCCGTTCCATGTGAAAAATAACCCCATTTTAGGGTTTTGTTAAACAACTGGTCTAATTTGGATGCAGAGGTTCTGCACGGAAGGCCCAGTCTCTGAAGGGCTGTGGCATAGCGAGGCCTGTTCTGCCTGGAATCCGGCAGGTCACTGGCAACATCCCCCAACTCCTTCATCTATAAGGTCGGGAAACCAGAACGTTTACTCCCCCTTATGGATAAGGACATACCAACGTTGGGGCAACTCCTGCTGCCTGAGTCTTCAACCAAGTCCAAAACAAAAGTATACAATGTTAGGAAGGGTAATTCAATGGTATGAGACTGAAACTAGAAACTGTAAATCGGATGGAGTTAAATAGCAATACTGTGGAAGAGGCATGGGAATTTTTTAAAAGCACATTGTTGCAAGTGCAAAAGAACTTCATACCCGTTTCCAGAAAAACTAAATCTAGGAAACTGCAACCAAGCTGGTGTCATGACCTGCTTGTACGATCCTCGTGTGTGCCACGCCCCCTCATTAACCATGTGTGCTGCCCCGATTGTAACCAGCTGTTTTCTGTCAGTTTGAGTAGTCCTGTGTATTTAGTCCACATTCAAGTCTGTTTCCCCAGTCCTGTCATTGAAATCTCTCGCTGTTGGTACCTGTTTTCATCAATAAACCCTCATTCCCGACTCTCCGTTTCCCGGATCCTTGATTCCTCGCTTCCTGCCTGTTCGTCCAGCACGCGATGTCACAGGTGGTTTACTACGAAAATTAAGAATAAAGTCAGGAGCAAAAGGGCTTTCTTCCACAAATGGAAATTAACTAATGATTTCAAAATAAAGCAGGAGTATCTACGTCTACAGGTTTAGTTAATAACAGTTATAAGGATGACGTTAAAAGTTTCTTCCAATATTTTAACTCCGAAAGAGCTCTAAAAGCTGAAAATCACTCATTTGCAGGATAGTAAGGGCCTTATAATTGAAAATGAAATTGATATAAATGAGTTTAATGATTATTTTACAATGGCTGTTCACAGTAGAATAGCTTACCACCATTTAGTACAAATACAACGATGTCTATGACCAATATATGTATAACTGAGGCTGATGTGGTACAAAGCCTAGCTAAGCTCAAAATAAATAAATCGCAAGGCCCTGATGGCATCTTATCTATAGTTTTAAAAGAGATGAGGGGTATTATTAGCCAACCTTTAACTTTACTATTCCAGAAATCATTATCTGCTGGTGTGGTATCTTCTGATTGATGTTAGATCATGTCTCATGTCCAGAGAGGCTACAACAGGATCTGGATTTAATTAGCGACTGGGCTCATACGTGGCAGATGAAATTTAACATAGATAAATATAAGGTAATCCATGCAGGGAGCAGAAATATAGTAAATATAGTAAAGTACAGATATTTTATGGGTTCCACTGAAATAAAGGTAGCTGATTACGAGAAAGATCTCGGTGTGTATGTTGATACTTCCATGTCCCACTCTTGCCAGTGTGGGGAAGCATTAAAAAAAGGCAAAAGGATGTTGGATTAAACTCCACACACCTAGAGATGTAAGTCAAGAGAAGTGATGCTACGATTATATAATTCCTTGGTAAGATCCCACCTAGAATACTGTGTGCAGGTTTGGTCACCATACCTTCAGAAGGACATTGCTGCCTTGGAAAAGGTGCAACGTAGGATGACTAGAATGATTCCTGCACTTAGAGGAATGTCTTATGAGGAGAGGTTCGCTGAGCTGAATCTGTTTAGCCTCAAGCAAAGGAGACTATGGGGGGACATGATCCAGGTATATAAGATTCTAACAGGTCGGGATGCTGTTCAGCCAAATGACCATTTCAATATTAATTTAAAATACTAGAACTCGTGGCCATAGTGGAAATTAGCTGGAGAACATTTAAAAATGAATCTGAGGAAGCACTTCAATTCAATTCAATTTTATTTATATAGCGCTTTTAACGACATGCATTGTCACAAAGCACTTTACATTTAACCGGCCAGAACCCCACCAAGCAAGCCTGAGGCGACAGTGGCAAGGAAACTCCCTCTAGCAGGAAGAAACCTTGAGTGGAACCTAGACTCAGAAGGGGACCCCATCCTCCTCTGGGCGACCAAGGAGCATGAAACTGCATTTACATTGACATTCATTAGAGTTCATATAGTTATAAAGTCCCAGTTGGTTTCATGTAGTTATATCCAGGAGTCCAGGTGCGGGTTCACACGGTGTAGTCGGCTCGGTATCAGCTCGAAAAAGAGAAGATGGAGAAGAGTTATTGCCCTACACCTAACCGGCAGGACTAAAGCAACTATGACAGCCTGCCTAAAAGAGTGACCTGGAAGGAAGCACAGGCATGAGGGTTTACAGAGGTTTTGGCGTCAAGCCACCTCCCATCCACAGCTTAAGTGATCGGCGAGAGTGGCAGGACGACAGCACCAATCCCCCCTTTCCCCTTCAATCTCAAATAACTATGAACCTCCAGATTTCCCATTCACCTTAGAAAAGAAGATTTAACTATCCAAAAGACTGGCGAAAGAGGTACATCTTAAGCCTTGACTTAAAAGCAGAGATTGTGTCTGAGTTCCGAACACTAATAGGAAGTTTATTCCATAGCTGTGGTGCTTTATGAGCAAATGCTCTTCCCCCAAAGGTAATGTTCTTTATTCTGGGTACGGATAGAATACCTCCATCTCGTCATCTAAGTGTATGATTCGGAACGCAAATGAGGTCACTCACATACTGCGGTGCAAGACCATTTACAGCTTTATAGGTTAAGAGCAGTGTTTTGTAGTCAACACGAAATCTAACTGGCAGCCAGTGCAGTGAAGATAAAATTGGGGTAATATGATTATATGTTTTAGTTTAACTATTGCTAGTAGCGGTTCAATCAATGCTGGGAGCATCGCTGAATAATTTTGATGGAACAGGGTCTAGCATACAAGTAGATGAATTTGAAGATAAAATTAAGTACATCAGTTCTGACTGGTTAACCAATATTCAATATTCAAAATGTTCTGTTTAATTGAGCATATTTTTGGTCAAAAAGTTTCATAAAGTCGTCACTGGAAAATAACCAGTGGTCTGGTTATTAGTCAGCTTGGACACCATAGTAAATAGGAATCTAGGATTATTTTTGTTTATTTCAATTAGTTCTGATAGATACTAGATGATTTGGCGGCACTAAGAGCCTTTTTGTAGCTACCCATAGCCTCTTTCCATGCTAGTTCGAACACCACTAGTTTAGTATGATGCCACTTACATTCTGTAAGGACATAAAACTTATAGGTCCTGCAGGCCCCAACTCTGATCAGCCTGCATCAGTCTATTTCAGAGCTCCGCTGGCCCAGGCAAGACTGGACTCAACTCGTCAAACCACCCCTTTTAAGGAAGGCAAAGGCCTGCCGGCTCCTGAGAGACTGGATAGGAATAACTGGAGCAGCACAGAAAAAGCAAGACCTTTCACCCCCGGAGTGACCAGAGTTCCACAATCAATCCACAGCAACAACAGCTGTCAGCCTCCAGACACAGACACCTTTTCCACTATAAACAGGATAACTCAGCACACATAGATGTTAGGGACAAATACACGCATGTTTGGTCTCGTTTGAATAGGCATGAGACGAGGAGTATTATACTCTCAGATTTAAGGCAGTATAGCTTTTCCTAAGAGAAATACAGAAACTTCGGCTCAACCCACCAAACTGAGAGAGATTCTCTCATGGTAGAACAAGGGAATTACAACCACCCCCTAAAGTGATCTGATTGGCTGGGGACTTGAGAACCAAGGTCAGCAATGCCCCTAAAATTAACCATTGACCGAAATTAGTCAGTCTTCAGAAACATGCCATCACCTGGTCTGGATACTTAAGGAAGGGCTTCAGAAGTAGTCGGGGAGTCACTCTGTAATCAGAGCTCCCGCAGAGAACTGGGTGAAAGTCTATCTGTAGTCAGATACTTTCCACAGAACTTTGTTCACTCTCAGCTGAGGAATGTGATTGTTTAATATTGTATTTGTCCAAATGTATTTACAAGTATGTGTCCACATGTCAATAATTGTATATTGTAGTATTTTTAATAAATGTTGTTTCGATTACTTTATGACTGTCTGATTTGCTAACTTCTTCATAAACTTTCCAGATTGGACTTCTATCCTTATTAGGACTATGGTGGTAAATACTATCTTGCAGCCTCTGGGTTAAATCCCATTTATTTATCCGGGTCCCAAACTTGACTGCCCAAGTTAAGTTAGGTGGATACCAAAACTACACCTCTGGAGTTCGCACACGCTGATGACAGGTACCGGTCTACCCTCTGAGGGGCGTACACACTATGTTCCTAGGCACCGGGCATAGTCCCTGAGACGCTCACATGGTAAGACAATGGGTGGCATCGGCGGAGGCCCAAAGTAAACCTCGTACAACCTTTTTTATTTTTAACTGAGCAATTTTCTCTAGTGGAATTAAGCATAGATGCTAAATAATCCGTAATGCTATCAAGTTCAGCAGAATTCGACATTAGTTTGGTTGAAAACGATAGCTCAGGGAGGTTATCGATAAAGTTACTTGCTGTATTTGACGTGATTGTACGTTTGGCATATAGAAGCGAGTCGGGGGGCTAATATTTTGAGCAAGGGAAATATTGAACGCAATAAGATGATGGTCAGAGATAATACTGGACTGAGGCAGTAGAGTTGAATACATGATATGAAGACAACTGGATCACAACTGGATCACGGGGGAATCATAAGCAGGGAAGAACACACAGGCAAACAGCAGCAGCAACATTAAAGGCAGGACTGAGAAGCACATTTATACAAGGCTAAGCAGGGAGCAAACTAGAGGCACCTGAAATGAGTAACACAAGGGCAGGAAGGAGAGGTAAAACAAACGCGGAACAGGCATGGCACGTTATACCACACTAGGGAGGAAACGGGAGGTTCAGGAGGGCAGGGTGTGGCAGGGATCCGTTTCAAAATTTAATTTTGGCTTGTACAAACCTTGGTAAAAGCTGCAAAAGATCGATCAACCACTTTCTGAGCTATTGTCTTAACAAACAAAGCATCTGTTGGGGTGGCGGTGTCTGGGGAATACCATGTGTAATACACCTTGTGAAGATTTATATGTAAAACAAAATATTTTTTGATTCTATCACACATATAGAAATTATCCATCCATCCATTTTCCAAACCGCTTATCCTATTGGGTCGCGGGGGGTCCGGAGCCTATCCCAGAATCAATGGGCACGAGGCAGGGAACAACCCAGGATGGGGGGCCAGCCCATCGCAGGGCACACTCACACACCATCCACTCACACACACACACCTACGGGCAATTCAGCAACTCCAATTAGCCCCAGCATGTTTTTGGACTGTGGGGGGAAACCGGAGTACCCAGAGGAAACCCCACAACGACATGGGGAGAACATGCAAACTCCACACACATGTGACCCAGGCGGAGACACGAACCCGGGTCCCAGAGGTGTGAGGCGACAGTGCTAACCACTGCACCACCATGCCGCCCCTTATAGAAATTATTCTAGGTTTAAATAGTAATTTAGCTGAGTAACTAGGCTGAAATTCTAGATAGTTGCAATTTTAAGAATTATTACTATTATTCACAGCTTTTAAGCATGCAGTTGGATGACGGATGGATGGATATTCAGCCACCAGAAATGCCAATTGTTGTTAAGAGGATCAAAGTCTGCAAAGTAGTATGCAGGGTTTAAGGCCAGAACACAGCATACTCTCCGACAGAAAGCATAAAGTTCACTGGGGGAATTTCTGTGGCCACTGCCTGAACAGCATGTGTGGAGAATGTTTATGAGGGTCGAGCCATGCAGAGCTGCTGGCCCTGGCATGTAATGATGAATCACAAATCAGTTAAAAATCGGTGCAAATGCATGAAGATTTAAACCGGCTGATGTGGAAAATGAATCACTATTGTAGGAGTACTTCACAGTACTTTAACAGAAAAACTGGTGTAATATTACATTTGATTTCACAATGTGAGTTTGACGTCAGATGTCACTGCGTATCACGTCGACATCGTACGTCAGTTTTTGGTTTTGAGCGAACGCGAGATGATGAATGAATTTGAAACTGAGGACGGCACAGTGGTTAGTGCTGGCTTCGGTCCAGGGCCCTTTCTGTGTGGAGTTCGCATGCTCTCCCCGTTTTCGCCGGGGACTCCAGGTTCCTCCCACGGTCCAAAAGCATGCAGGATAGGTTGACTGGTGAGTCTAAATTGGCCCTGTAGTTGTGTGAGTGTGTGCGACCTGCGGTGTGTAGGTGACTGCCTGGGCTTGGTTCCTGTCTGCGCCCCTTGTTCCCGGGATAGGCTCCGGTCTCCCCCGCGATCCCAGTTGGGATTAAGTGGTTTCAGAAAATGGATGGATGGACGCACCGCCCGATCTTCAATTGGCGGTGTGGCAGCATATTAGCTTTCCGGTAATCACAAACGAGGAGGAAACAGCGAGAAAAGCACAGACAAGACATAAACTGCATGCAAACATTGTAATAGACTGATAACATACACAAACAGGTCCACTGGCACCACCGTGAGCTGAGTGAAGATTATTAAAAGGGCAAAGCACGCTAAAAAGCTGCACATGCAAACCTTAGCTTATTTATTTGATTTATTTTTTTTTTATTTACTTATTTTGATTTGGGATTTTTTTCAACAGTATTTTATTCAAATTCAGTTGCACTGTTCACAACAGTGTCAACAGTTCAGAAAGATAAATATAAGAATATTTTTGAATATATTTGTCTGCAGCTCATTCTGCAAAAAATTAGAAAATTGTATCGTGAACTCAGAATCGTGAATCGTATCAAATGGTGAGTTGAATGTATCGTTACATCCCTAGTTCTTACAGTAGTACTATGGTATGGTGGAGCCACATGACAGGAAGGCAGTACATTGCGAAGTCTGTTAAGAACATCATTCGCACTGAACTGCCCTCCATTGACCAGCTGTACTTTAACTGCCACAGTAACAAGGTTCAGTCTATAATCCAGGACTCTGACCACCATCCACAAACACTGACTAGCAGATTCATGAACAGCTTCATTCGCCAAACAATTCAAACCTGCAGCTTTTGCATCCCCTGTAACAGTCATTTCCACGGCAGCTGCACTGTACAGCTGTTACTGCACTTTATCCACCACTGACCACGTATCATCCAGTTTTGTCCTGCTTTGTATCGCACTGTTTCTGCACCATGTTGTCTTGTACTCCCTTGTGTTGTTATGCACCATCTGTGTTGTTCTGAGCAGTGCCATGATGCAATATTACAAAAAGATCTTGAGGAAATGCAGAGTTCTGGAGGAGATTCTCACAGATCATGGCATGTGTTTATACTGAAGAAACTGTACAAATTGCTAGACATAAAACACAGGACTGGCAACTGTGGTACGTTTTAACACCTTGATAAAAAACTTAAAATCCATAGTAAGTAGGACAACCTCATAGAACCTTTACTAGTCATTGTTCAGAAGATTAACACGGATTAAAAACCATTACTATGAAAGCACGCTAATCAGTTAAGTTGATTATGTGGAGAGAGAGAAAAAAAACTGTATTTGAAAAAGATCAACCATAGAACGAAGCTGCAGCATTGACACCCCCTAGTGGTGATTTGAAGATAGTTCTGTCTGTAGCAGCTAAGCAGTAGATTTGGCGTCAGGTGCCATGACAAACTCAGTGCTGCTCGGTTTGAACGGCAGAAGCACAAAAATAAAGGGGGCATCTACTGCACGCCCCCCACCCTTGAAAATGGTACAAATTATCATGCAACAGTTTTCTTAAGTAAGTCTTTTTGGGCGTCTGCAGAAACCTCCACGATGCGATTGCCCTGATTAAGAAGTGCGCAGCGGATACAATTTGGGATGCATCGTTCATCCGATTTATTAATATATAATTATTAGTATGTCTATATTATTTTAGAAACGTTACTTGACGAATATTTTTCATTGAGATTGATTCCCCGTTTAAAATTTTGGTGACACTTCATATTTTTTAAGAGAGACAGACAATTTGACGCATGCAATTTGCAGAAATATGTTGTGCCGCTATAAAGTACACAGGCAGCATGACAAACATAAGTACTCACTGAAGCCACGACATACGCCCGGCTGGCCCCAGCGGTACCCCTAAGAAGAAGGCTTTTTTCACAACCCACGACCATCACGAGGGCAAAAAAAACTGAATAGCCTAGAATTTAGTTAATTACAAGGCACATATTTATTGGAGCAAGAGCTCTAACATAAAACTACCTTGTAATTATAAAGTATTATGGCTGTGAACAATGTACAAACAGGCACAGAAAGTAAAATACTCCAAAAATGCAAAGAACCTAAATATTTTTGTTTCCACCGATTCACTCTTGATGTGTTAGGAGTCACAGTTCAGTAGCCTATTCTTCAGTATCTGCATTTAAGACCACCAACTGCTCTTTCTCCTCCTTCGCTCGTCGGCTCAGAGTATTGGACTTGGTAAGTAATGTTGCCCTTTTGGTTCCAGCAGCACTCTCTGCTTCCTCTGCCATGTGCTCAGCATCCTTTTGTAAACTCTCACATACACTTTCCAGTGAGACTCTCTTCCTCTTGAGTTCCTCAAGTTTTCTTTTTTGCTTTTCGCTCATCTTTCACCTTTGGTCAGAGGCGCTTTGGTTGCTCCCCCACACACTCTGACATGGTCGCATATAAGCCTCTGTGCAACAACTGTTTCCTCTGATAAGTTGCAGGTCTCCACCTCTATTCGTTCCACTTCGGCTTGCCCATAGGACAGCAGCAGCAAGTTCTTGCAGAACATCCAGAGGTCAGGATAAGGCCCACTAACTTTTTGATGTAAAAAGACATCAACTTTGGATGGTGCTGAAGGAATGAAGGATATAAAATCCAAGCCTTTTGCCTCATTGTGCAGGTGATTATCAGACTGCTGGGATATTGCATCACCTGTAATTACATTAATTACAGTAGATTAGATGCAGATCAACAATGTCAATACAGAGAATCACATGTAGAATAGGAAAGTGATTTATAACCCAATTTTCCTATGATACCATAAATGTGCAATCATTTTAATTTAATCTTGAGATATCTCTAGGCTCATCAAAGAAAATATAACTGGGCTGATGCTTCTTTTCAAACACCAAGAGTCGGTCTTCTAAATACTGCTAAAATCTACGTGTTAACACTATTCAGTTCAGGGACGGATTATGGGTTGTGTGGGCCCCTGGGTAAAACGTTCGCGAGGCCCCCCCCCACCACCACCACCTGCACCACCACCACAACCACCACAAGTCAAGGGCCCTTGGCAGCCAAACACCCTCCCTATAGGGTCAGGGGACCTTGTAGGCAGAGGATCAAAGAATGTAGGCCCTCTAAAATAGACAAACGAAAATACATTGCTGATAAGCGTTGCAAATTGTTTTGGGCTTGGGGCCCACGGGCCCCCTGCACCCCAAGGGCCCCTGGGCAGCGGCCCCGCTAACCCGGTTTGTAATCCGTCCCTGATTCAGTTAGATGTGAAAAAAGAAAAGCATAATTTAAAAATAATATTCTGAACTATCCTATTCTTATCCTATGATTTACCAGCAGATATCCTGCCTGCCAACCGATTCTCCTGCGCAAACTTCTGCATGAGATTTCTCCTTTTCTGCTGGCAGTTATCTGGCTGGTGTGCATTTTGTTTGGGTCCAAGCACGTCATCTCATGTACAATCGAGTACTTCAGAGGGCATTTATCCAAGGCCTTTTTGCACATTTTTGAGAGCACAATCTGGCAATTTTTTTTAATCTGAAGGACACCAAGGTCACTTCCACTGCCTTTGGCTCCTGACTGTCTCTGACAAAAAGATGGTTTGTCAAATTTCCAGAATCTTTCTGCACACTCAGCCCAAGGTTAACACTACCTCAGCTGTACATATCAAACCAGCTCAAACTCCATGTTATTCACATATTTTTTACTTCACAATTGTTTGATACATTTGTATGTAAAGATACCAGTGAATTCACAGAAGTCCCACCTTGATGACAGCCATTCCTATATCCACCTCCTTTGGACTGAGCCAGAGTTTTTGCCTGTACAACAGCTGTACATGTTGCTACACAACACTTAAACATTCTATTTCCTCAATGAACTATTTTTTTTGCAGCAAAAGCCATGAAGCAGCAATAAAATCTTTAAAATATGCTTACCAATAAATATGGTTCTCCCATTTAAACACATGTAAAGATAAACCATGGATATTTAAAAATCATGGGTTCGTTAATGAGTTTAAATGTTATTGAATGGCTTACCTTAAACTTCTCCAGTAAGTCTTCAGCGGTGGAGTGGCTCATGTACTGTGATCCCAGAACCAGGACTGCACTCGAGAGCCATTCTCATAATTCACCCAATACCTGACATGCACATCCAGTTGTTTTCTTTTGATGGTCCTGTTCATACTTACGTCAAACATGACAACGAAGCTCCCTTTTAATATATGGAGCGAGTCCAAATCGCGCAAGAAAAGCGGTTTTATCTTTACCACAAGTGACCCTGCGAGTCAGGGAACATCACCCTGGAGACGGTGTGAATGTCATCATTGGACGTATAGGAGTGATGTCGGCAAACCGTTTGCAAAGCCCATAGCACTTCTGCTTTCAGTGTGGGTTGAGGAGGATGTACTGAAGGCATTATTTGTCATGGGATCCGGAGACACTGCCAAAACGGGTGTATGCCTATCTTTAGAGGTTGTACTTATCTCCACTGAATAAACATTTGAGGAAAGTTTTTAGGTTAAAATCTGGGCTTATTCTATACTGAACAAAAATATAAACGCAACACTCTTGTTTCTGCTCCCATTTTTCATGAGATGGACTTAAAGACCTACAATTCATTCCAGATACACAATATTACCATTTCTCTCAAACATTTCTCACAAATCAGTCTAAATGTGTGATAGTGAGCACTTCTGCTTTGCTGAGATAATCCATCCCACCTCACAGGTGTGCCACATCAAGATGCTGATCTGACATCATGGGTAGTGCACAGGTGTACCTTATACTGCCCACAATAAAAGGCCACCCTGGAATGTGCAGTTTTTTGCTTTATTGGGGGTCTGGGGACTCAGAACCGGTCAGTATCTGGTGTGACCACCATTTGCCTCATGCAATGCAACACATCTTCTTCGCATAGAGTTTATCAGATTGTCAATTGTGGCCTGTGGAATGTTGGTCCACTCCTCTTCAATGGCTGTGCGAAGTTGTTGGATATTAGTGGGAACTGGTACACGCTGTCGTATACGCCGGTCAAGCACATCCCAAACATGCTCAACGGGTGACATGTCCGGTGAGTATGCTGGCCATGCAAGAACTGGGACATTTTCAGCTTCCAAGAACTGTGTACAGATCCTTGCAACATGGGGCCGTGCATTATCTGTCTGAGTGGCTGGTCTCAGACGATCTTGGAGGTGAACCTGCTGGATGTGGAGGTCCTGGGCTGGTGTGGTTACACGTGGTCTGCGGTTGTGAGGCCGGTTGGATGTACTGCCATATTCTCTGAAACGCCTTTGGAGACGGCTTATGGTTGAGAAATGAACATTCAATGCACGAGCAACAGATCTGGTTGACATTCCTGCTGTCAGCATGCCAATTGCACGCTCCCTCAATGCTTGTGGCATCTGTGGCATTTTGCTGTGAGACAAAACTGCACATTCCAGGGTGGCCTTTTATTGTGGGCAGTATAAGGTACACCTGTGCACTACCCATGATGTCAGATCAGCATCTTGATGTGGCACACCTGTGAGGTGGGATGGATTATCTCAGCAAAGCAGAAGTGCTCACTATCACTCATTTAGACTGATTTGTGAGAAATGTTTGAGAGAAATGGTAATATTGTGTATCTGGAATGAATTGTAGATCTTTAAGTCCATCTCATGAAAAATGGGAGCAAAAACAAAAGTGTTGCGTTTATATTTTTGTTCAGTGTACATTGATTTACAGAATCAAATTTAAAAAACAAAGATACACTGATTTTATACAGATTACTAACTTTTGGGGATCACAATACAAATCTAAATATTTTAGACAAGTTACTTATCTGCTTATTGAATGGTGGGCGAAAAAAATATCTGTATAGTGTCCATTATCTAAAACCCCGCAATGACGTAGTTTGTGTTGTTCTTAAAATAATATTAACTTAAACGGTCAATCTGATTTTCTGGAGGAAAAATAATAGTTTTGATGAATCAACAGCTTGGGAAAATAGTCGCTAGATTAATTCAAAGAAAAATTGTCTGTAGTTGCACCTCAACAGTATAACCAGTGATAATACTATATAAATAAAATTAAAGTAATGGCACCAGCATAGACAGACACAGTAACAGTACAGAATGAGGTAACAGTGGCAGTGTGAGGAAATGTCAGCGTCACTGGCTGGTTAACAGCAATGGGGAGGAAACTTGTCTCTAAATCTGGAAATGCTTGTGCAGATGGATGGATGGAAGGTGAAAAGTGACAGTGCTGGGTGGCTAGAGTCTCTCAAGGTGCTGCTTGCTTTTCTGAGGCAGCACCTGAAGACGATGCCTTTGACCGCCAGAAGCTGTGTGCCCGAGGAACTGGAAGCTGTTGAAGCCTCTACAGCATCCTCTGCGATGTAGATAGGACTTTGGGGAGTCATCCGTTTGCGAAAGTCCAGGATCAGCTCCTTGGTTTCTCTAGCGTTGAGGGTGATGTTGTTATACATGGTGAAGAGCTGGGCCTACAAATCCCAGCATTCAAGAGGTGAAAATACAGACTTAGAGGGAATTTGGGAAAAGTGAAAAAATCCTCTTTACTCGTGTCTGTATAAATCTCACCAAGCGTAACTTTGCAGATTAAAGACTGGCTGAGAGTGTAAATGTAAACGCTGATAAGGAGTCAGGAACAAAGTGCTCATGTAGTGCACACCTGGGTCCAGAGGGCCCTTGTTCAGATGGAAAACTGAACAGGCATCTTTTGTGCTAAATGACAGCCGGTGCTGCTCAAGATGATGGACACTATGGGGAAATAAAAAAAAAAAAGAGTTTTGAATGAAAAGACACACAAGAGTAACAGTGCAGCCTTGGTCACGTCTCCCCAGCTCATGACTGGACCAGGCTCCACATTGACCCCAAAACTGGCTTTACACACAGGAAACTCACTGAAACTCAACACAACATTGTCCTGATCTTGCCTGGGGAGTTTCACCTGGTTACTGAGATGACCGGCAGCACAGACAGTCTTACCAGCAACAGATATGCTATTAAGGGGTGCGAAGCGTCTGCTGCCAGCACATGGCTTTATATCTGTCGGCTGCATTTGCGCTGCTCCTCCCTCCTATAAAGAGGACAGTTGAACAGCAGTGTGAAGAAAGGGCACAGAAGCAGAAGTCAGTGGAAAAAGCCCCATTACTAACCCTAAGCCCAACTTACTGCAAACAGCCCACTGTATTTCATATGTCTGCTTCATATTTTCCATTTAATTGCCATAATCTCTGGCAGTCAGTGACAAAAGTTATTTACCCTTAAACAGTACTGAGATTGAGTAGAGTGAGGTACTTAAGCGGTATTATGGAAGAATAAAAGCTGAGTCCCATGTCCAGGCGAGATGCGTAGCTGACAGGCTGATGAATGTTTCAAACTCTTACCTCCACCGTACTGACAGGAACGGCGAGCTGCTGTGGCATCATGGCATTAAACTTCTGTTTCTCCAGGGAAGAAAACAACCAAGACCAACCTTAATAATCCACACACTTTGAAGACTGACATAAATGGTAAATATGAGACGTAAATATCATCCAACACTACCAGGTACTCAGTGAATACTCAGTCATGCAGAAATATAATCTAAAGTTATAATTATGGGGACACGTGGCCGTCCACTGCAGGTGACAATGTCCTAAACTCTTTCATACTTAAAGAACACATACAGTTATTACTTTGTAAGGATGCATAAAACTCCAGTTCAGTAAATTTATGGAATATATACTGCAGCAACTACTTTATAGTCATTTATTAAGTAACTGACTTATTTCTTCCCTGCGGGAACTTGTAATTATGCTGAAATAAAAATGTAACTTAACAGCGTTAAAAAGAACTCAGGAATCCAGTCCAAAATGCTTTAGTTTGACATGTGATCAAAATTCAAACTAAATTTCATAGAGTAAACTAATACATGATAGCATCCATGCAAAAGATCAACGGCAGAACAGGGGCTCTTAAGGCAGACTGCATTAAAAAGGAATTAATCATCTCTCTCAATTTAAATTTGGGATAATAATTCTCTTCAGAAGCCTCCATAGAATAGTGCATCCATCCCCTCACTTATGTGTAGAGACGTATCCTAAGGCTCTGGCAACAACATTCAGGTCAACAGCATCAAAAATTTCACAGCTAGTTTTAAAACTTGTTTTTCACTTTACGTTACAGCAAGTTAGTTAATATTAAATTATTGCAACGTGCAGATTAATAGTCAGAAAAGGTTTTTGAAATTTACATAATGATAAATGAGAACTATATTTGATTACTAATTACTGTTGACTAATTTCCTGTCTGGACTTTTCCCCCTTCATTGTTAAAAGTCATTATATGTCTGGGTGCCAGTCAGTGGAAGCACACAGACACCTGGCCTATTCATTCAGCACCAGCCCATCAAGTAGAGAATTCAGCACCACGGACAGTGACCTGTGTTACTATGACATCAGGTCATTGGCTCTAAATATTTTTCTAGAAATAACTAAATGGCTCTATTGTAGAAATTTCCAGCCAGAGACTGGGTTCCTATATGAAGAGAATATTATTATTCAGACAAAGAAAATAAACTACAGAAAACTAGCTCTGCATGTCATCTCCCCTTTACTCCTTAAGCAGGGCACACGCACATCAACAAGTACCAATGCAGCAAATACAGATGAACAATTTCACAGCTTCAGAAGAAGTCAGATTTCTGTGTAATTCAGAGATTGTCAAAGACTTCTGATAGAACATTTTCTGCACTTGAGTCTAATTTCAAGATAAATTGCACCTGGGTCTATTAAAACAAGGTGATGCTGCCTGACCTACCAACCAAGGCTGGGGAGGAAACGTAGGAATACAAGGAAAGCAAGGAAGAAAAGCAGCCACCCTATCTCATGGTCACGGACACAAACATCAGGGAGTGTTATGAAGAAGACACCACACTTAGGACCATTGGTTTTACGCAGTGAATTACACCAGAGAGAGTTTTTACATTCTAGCTGTGTTATGTAACATTCCTCAGCCTTCAGCTTTTTTCCCCACACAATGCAGGACATGCAGGGGTGCCAAACAAAACAGTGGAGCTGCAGTGTAGCCAATTATTTCTTTCAGTAGTTTTAAGATGGTTTGTGAGGTTGTGTGTTAGAGATGGCGGTGAGCAACACTGAGGCATCTCAGGGAACCATGTTGCCCATATTAAAAAACATGCACGCATGCAACTCAGGCAATCCAACATTTCTTATTTCAGTTACGTATGACACTGCATGTTGCGGTTTTACATGTTCACTACAAGTCAGTGGTTTTTTCCTTGTATGATTATGGCCACATTCACACCAAAAACACACTAGACATACTGTACAAGGCACTCAAGGGAAAAATTCTCAGAACACAAAGTGAATGTATCAACCGAAGAAGGATTTTTCCTTTTCGGAATATTCATTTTTTTCCATGTGGAACCACTGTCCATGATTCAATTGAGTGCATTCAAAGAATGATACATCAAAACTAATAGTGACAAAATATTCATTTAATATGCATTGTACATGAATGTAGGACTTAGATGTTGATGAATTTCTCATCAGTGAAGGGCATATACACTTAAGGGGTATTATGAAAAAAAAAGTTGAGAACCCAGAAGTAACTATCCGATTAAAGATGTAATCTGGTACATGTGCAGACCAGTGATGGATATGTAAATGATTCAAATTGCAAGGAGTTGGCATGTTTAATCACCAGACACAGGATGCCTCGTAGTCACATTAGACAGTGTTAACGGCACTTGACGGAGTTTGATAGGGTTGCATTGCGGGTTTACATGAAGCCAGGTGGTCATGTGCTGCAATTGCATGTGGGCCATGCGGATATCACAGTGGCCTGATATTGAAACCAATGGGCACGTGAGGCATCCACACACGTCGTGAAGTTTCTGGTCATCCAAGACAGACCACGCCAAGGAAGGATCGTCGGATTGTGCTCCAAGCATCACAGATCCCCATGACACCTGCGCCTGATATATGGACACAGCTACTGGACTCTCTACAACACCCTATATCATCGTGTCGCGATGACTGGCATCAGCTGGACTACGGGTTCACCGTCCCATGCATAGGCTGCCGTTCACAATAGCACAGAAACGGTTGCGTTTGGAGTGGTGTAGTCACTGGGAGGCATGGACTGATGGACTGATGACGACTGGCGTCCTACCATGTTCAGCGATACATCTCAGTTCTGCAGTACCACAGATGACCGTCATGTGCGTATGGTGGCGCTGCAGGGAGAGGAGCAATCCTGCCAATGCTGTGGAGTGACACACCACACTCTGACGGCACAGTGGTACACCAGTGACATCCTAGTAGTATCCGGGCCCAGGGGTGTGCTATACCCTACTGACATGGGACCAGCAGTGTGACCATACCGCCAACTCCGTGGTCCGTTTGATCTGATGATTATAATCATCGCGATACAGTCACATGCCCTTTCATCACATGCAGATTTCATTTTCACAACTTAGTCTGTTGCCCTTCACTTTTTTGCCACTGAGTTTGTGTTTTGACACTAAGTTGATGGGAATTGATTATTTAAGCGTCATCTAAAGAGCTTATATTAATTGGGTAAATTGCATAAGACTCACATGGTATTTTGAAAAGATTCCCATATGCGCTGATTAGCTGGGGTTGATCCAAGCAGCTGTGCACTTTTCTCCTGTAACATAAAAGTTTGCTTTTAGGACAGAAAACAAGGTTAAGACCATATTATGTAGTTTACATCTATCAAAATAAAACCAAAGTCACTGTTACCAAAAGAGTAACCATGTGTTATCAAATTTCCTAACATTTTGCTTCATCTTACTTTGGATGCCCATGGTTAGGAGAGAAGCAGAAATCTGCTCAATCATAAGAAAGACTTTTATTGCTACAGGGAGTGAGATCTTGTTGCAGGTGACAAGGCAGGATAGAGTGTGTTTAGAAAAATAATGAAGAGGGAATGTGAGTGTGAGCTATCGTGGCATCTGTGTATAACCCAATATGGCGGCATCCTTCTGAATGTAAATAACATAGCCGGCTTAATTAGCTTAATCAAGCGTAATTGAACTAAGGAAAATTTAGCAATATACTTTCCCTGCTTGGTGTGATAAATACAGCAGCAGCTGCTGGTGGACGGGCTACAAACAGACATCAAGAAGAAATCCCACCTCACAGCCATTTACTGTACCAAACCCCTTAATGTAACTTGTAAAGATGTAGGTATTGGCGTATTCACACATTCATTTGCAGTGTCCACTTCCTGTCCAGTAAATTTGGCAGGACGGAATTTGAATAACCTATAGGTCTGACTCATGTATGCGGCTGAAGGAGTAAAGATAGAATGGGTGAAGAATCCTGTTATACAGTCCTAGTAGACCGAGAACCACCTGATTGCTACTGTAGTTGGAATCAAGGGCTGAGCTGCATGGTGGCCTGGGGGACAATCATGAAAACACAGACCCACTGATATCCTCAAAACCCACAATCAAAAGGGGAGTCAGGCACGGTGGCCAACCACTTGGCCCGTTAAGCCACATGGTGGCCCGATGAGCAGGCAAACACACTATGGGCTAAGGGGTACAAGACAGAGGAGAGAATAGGATGGCCAGTGACATGTGAACAGGACAAGGCAGGGATGGATTCTGACATAGGTACCATACTACTTTGTTTAAATATGCCCAAGTGCATAGAATGTTTTAGTGCAAGTCTTAGACAATGGTATCTCTGAATGACACCGCAGTCTGACTCTTCCTGAAGGCCCTGAGAAGTTGTTTGTATGCACTTGCTGCCTTGACACTTGCTGATGTGCGTGTGCTCTGCTTGAGCAGTAAAGGGGAGATCACATGCAGAGATGATTTTCTGTAGCTTCTCAGTCCGAGTAAAAATAAAATCTTCTCGTTATATAGGAACCAAGTCTCTGGCTGGAAATTTCTACAACAGAGCCATTTAGTCATTTATAGAAATATACAGAGCCAATGAAGGAACCAGATGTCACAGCACAGTAACACAGGTCACTGTCCGTGGAACTGAATGAATAGGATAACCGGCCAATGTGTTTGTGTGCTTACACTGATTATATGTCAGGGGGGAAAATATTTATATCATTGAGGGGAAAAATGTAAAAATATATACAGTAAGGACAATATAATCGTAATTTAATGTATCCCTTCTGCTCTTTAAAAAGCACAATGTCTGACTGACAAATATGTCTATTATTAGCACATTTTAATAATTTAATTAATATTAAGCAGTACACCTATTTCCTGTAATCACTCTGCGTTAAAGCAATTTTTAAAACTAGCTGTGAACTGGATGCTGTTCTGACTGTTGTTGCCATGGTGCCTTATTTACTTTCAAATCGCATTGTCCACAACCTGATCAAAGGACCAAACTTTAAAATCAGTGCAGGGTAGTGTCGCAAGTAGTGATGCTTAGGCTTTAACCTATGTCCTGGAAAGAAAGAAAATCTACAAGCAAGATATTCTTGGATAAGAACGTCAAGGTATGCAACCTCTGGCAATAAAATTTTCTGTGCACAAATCAGCTCCACAATGTCTTTTAGCTGAAGGGTCAACTGCCAATCATCATCTGTGGGCTCTTTCACCTTGTCACACATGATCACAGGAAGAAGTCTTAGAAAATTCCAGTTCTGAACAGCCTGACCATAAAGCTTTACTCCATTGGAGTTTACTGCACATGGCTTACTCAACACATCAGAGCCACTGTACTTAAATTTCTTAATGCGTCTATTCAGAATTGAATAAGTGAACCACTTTTTCTGCTTGATGAAGTACTTCAGGTAAAGGGCTAAATCATAGGAAAGGATACCCTCAAAAATGTCATGGCCTAAACAAGGTGGCAGGCCAGGCATACAAACATCGAAGTAATTCAATGAATTAAAACTCAGATATTATACCTTCAACGTTTTGTTGTTCCTCAGACTGTAAAATGCATTTGGATCTGTTTGAAAATCTGTTCGGGTTGTTCGGCAATACCTGCAGAAATATTCAGAAAAACAAAAATTTTCTGTAAATCCACCGATATTATGAGACCCCAAATTGTCCCCTGCAATGCACAAAACAGTCCCTTTAACTTTTTCCTCTGCCACCGTTATTCCATTGTCTTCCAGGTCTTTTAAGTCTGCAATGAGCCTTGAGAAAACTTTGTCATGGCCAAAGTGTTTGAAGTCTTTTTCCTGACACAGCATTACAAGTGACATGTGGTCTGTACTTGATGAGGTGGTAAATTAGCCAGAGACAAATATACAGCTACTACTTTGTGCTGCTTTTTGCTGAACCTAATGGGTTCACCGCCTCAAAAGAATCTTGATATAGAATTAGTTTTAGACATGATGGGTTTTGAGAAAAGAACTCATTGTTTTTATATACCTGACCATCACTGACATCACAAAGCACATCAGTGTATGGTACGTATGTACCCTGTGCAGCACAATTCTGCCATAAGTCTGACTCCAGTAAATGTCTCAAAGTGTCTTTCAATGGAACATAGTAGGCAAACCTCTGTGACCTTGTTTCATCCCTTCCTAAGTACAACTTTACAGGTTCTGTGTATCTAAACATCTGTTTAAAAGCCCTAGTTCTTGAAAAATTGGTTCTCATTGGTCCTTCATGACTAATGGTGAAAAGGTCAGATTCCTTCACAACATCATATATACTACCAATAACCTCATCTGTTAATTCAGTTAAGTCACTTTTCAGGAATGCACTTAATTTATTCAAAGTATATGTCTGTCCTAGTTCATGTATGCTTAGCATCTCTTCAATAATATTTTGTATAGTTGATGCTGGCAGAAGAAACTGCCCATGTAATTTCAAGTAGAAAAGAGAAATATTTCTAAGAAAAAGGTCACTGAAATTTTCTGTAAGATGGACTTCACCTTCATCAGTCTCACTAAATCTCTCTGTAGGGCCTGTAACTAACGGTTCAGTTTCAAGAAACTGAGAAACTGTCTCCTTATAAAGATCTCTTATACTGTCCACAGAACATTGTCTGTGTTTCCTGGACATGTAGGCTGTAAACGACGATCTCACAGTGAACGTATGGTCGCATCCTGTCACCGGACATGTCACAACACGTCCTTCGGCTATATGTTCCTTTAAGTGAGCTGTTAGTGATCTGACATCGCGACATTGGCGCTGGCACATAGACATATTACACGTAAACACCGTAAGGGCATTTGTAGTATCAATATATGAATCTGTGTTATGTTTACGGTAAAAATGAGCCTTAAATTCCCCATATGAACGAAACGTATTGTGGCAATCTGTAGCGCCACACTTGAACACGCATCGTGGTTCATGACGGTGAAGTTTGACATGTAAAACATGTTCCCTAAGGGTTTGCACTGATGTTCCACAGAAATAACAACTAAACATTGTAACTGCGTGAACAAACACGCACTCTATTGCTGTTTTAAACACCTAAATGCTGTTTCACATCCCGCTTGCAAATCTAAGTTTTACATGTGCTGCCAAGATACGTTCATGCGCCGTCAACACGGTACATGCTACTCGTGTTTAAAACCACACACTGCTTAACACTGCTTAAAACGATTTAATTTAACTTACCAATTTGCCCAGACACATTTATTTTATTTTATATTCCCACTAGTTTGTAGATTTTTTTTAAATGTTATGTTTGTTATTGGGTGCTTTCCACTTCATGTACCCACATACAGCGCTGGCTTAAAGCAATACATTCTGGTCCTGACGCAATGCATTGTGGTTAGATTTTTATCGTCCGCTGCATTATGTCACCATGTCACGTCGTACAAAAACCTCGCGAGAGCAAGACAGATCATCCTGCACCTCTTAAGTGTTATGTAGTTTTGCCTGAAACGCAAAAATAAAACAAAGCAATTAAAGCCGATCAGTGGCTCAAATTCTGCTGTAGCGATTGAAGAACTTTTGTCGGAAGTTGGATTCGAACCCATGCCTTACTTCGGAGAACAGAATACCCCTTACTTTGAAAGGCCATTTTCGCTGCGCAGGAGGCTTGAGACCGCTCGGCCATGGGGCAGTTTCCAGTTGAACCCTAAGGAGTAGGTTAAGTCCAGCCTTGGCTTCCAAGCTGACGTTTTTCTACATATGTGCTTGTGTATCATGGACAGTAAGAGGGGGCAGGCAAGGAGAGAATTTCTCTCTTTGGGGATCAATAGAGTGTTGTTATTATAACGTCTAAAACGTATGATGGTCTGTCGATAAATCAATAACAATATCAATGAAGTCAATGTTTATCTAAAGGAATCAGAATTCAGGAAAAGCCAGGGGCCGGACCGAGTGTAGGGGGCGTGGCCAGAGACAGCCTGCTGACTGTTCCAAATCATGGGTGCATGTTACAAGTCCGGAACATATTTTAACTTAGTACTAACTTAGCATCATATTTGATCTGATTCGACTGAATATCCCAGGTTTCCATCTCTCATGCATCTGGTGTGACGTGTTTTCAGACTCTCAGGCTGGCGCAAAGAAATCTTACGGGAATTGAACGTCTCACTCCGGTCAGCTGACCAAAGTTGGTAACCTTGGTATTGTGTGTAGGAGATTCGGTATAACTATAATTTCGTTCTCCATTTACATGCCCGTAGTGTCTTTAAGTGTTATGTAGTTTTGCCTGAAACGCAAAAATAAAACAAAGCAATTAAAGCCGATCAGTGGCTCAAATTCTGCTGTAGCGATTGAAGAACTTTTGTCGGAAGTTGGATTCGAACCCACGCCTTACTTCGGAGAACAGAATACCCCTTACTTTGAAAGGCCATTTTCGCTGCGCAGGAGGCTTTAGACCGCTCGGCCATGGGGCAGTTTCCAGTTGAACCCTAAGGAGTAGGTTAAGTCCAGCCTTGGCTTCCAAGCTGACGTTTTTCTACATATGTGCTTGTGTATCATGGACAGTAAGAGGGGGCAGGCAAGGAGAGAATTTCTCTCTTTGGGGATCAATAGAGTGTTGTTATTATAACGTCTAAAACGTATGATGGTCTGTCGATAAATCAATAACAATATCAATGAAGTCAATGTTTATCTAAAGGAATCAGAATTCAGGAAAAGCCAGGGGCCGGACCGAGTGTAGGGGGCGTGGCCAGAGACAGCCTGCTGACTGTTCCAAATCATGGGTGCATGTTACAAGTCCGGAACATATTTTAACTTAGTACTAACTTAGCATCATATTTGATCTGATTCGACTGAATATCCCAGGTTTCCATCTCTCATGCATCTGGTGTGACGTGTTTTCAGACTCTCAGGCTGGCGCAAAGAAATCTTACGGGAATTGAACGTCTCACTCCGGTCAGCTGACCAAAGTTGGTAACCTTGGTATTGTGTGTAGGAGATTCGGTATAACTATAATTTCGTTCTCCATTTACATGCCCGTAGTGTCTTTAACCGGCTGCACAAACTGGATCCGCCTCCATTACGACACAACTTTGCCCTTATTGGCTTAAGAATTTAGTCACATACATGACGTATATCTGCTATTTCTCCCGAGAAGCAGGTAAAGCAGTGGTAACTGCTTTGTAGTTAATTTACCTGGTAAAATTAAGTTTAAATAAATGATATAAATACTGTAATAGTACTCGTGAGCTTTGTTTATTTGTTATTAGTTATTGTAATGTTGCGCTGCTTTATTTGTTTAATCGTCTAGTCTGTGGAGACATTCAAGTTAATCAAATAAGAATTGCACTGTACACTGTACATGACCATAAAAACTTTGTATCCTTGAAATAAATGTTTTTGATCTTTTCCTTGGCAGTTATCTTTTTACACAGGGCCTCTATGTACACGATAGTTTTTTTTTTCACGACTAACAGTATGGATCAGGAGTTGGTTATTGTAAAAGAAGTAATGTGCATGCAGGTGATATTTGTATAGATTTATCCACACCCTTGTAGCAGTGCTGCCATTGCAGTCAGATCTCGCAAACTAGGAGTATTAGTTGTCTTTATTTCTCTTTATTTCTTGACGCCAACCCTCTCCATTAATCCGGGCTTGGGACTGGCACCTACCTGAGCTGGCTTGCTCCCTTAAGTGGCTGGGTTAGGCTAAACTATATATATATATTTACCAAGACTACAATAAAACATCTCGAAATGTGTAGTCTAGCAAAACGCAGTTTAAAGAAGGTAGCCTACCTGGCGAAATTGCAAACAAATTAAGGGCGTTAGGCAGCCTTTAGATCCTACCCATCATGCACTGCAGTTTTTTGCTAATTCCTCAAATGGAAAACTGTCCATCCATCCATCCATTTTCCAAACCGCTTATCCTACTGGATCGCGGGGGGTCTGGAGCCTATCCCGGAAGCAATGGGCACGAGACAGGGAACAACTCAGGATGGCGGGCCAGCCCATCGCAGGGCACACTCACACACTATTCACTCACGCATACACTCCTATGGGCAATTTAGCAACTCCAATTAGCCTCAGCATGTTTTTGGACTGTGGGGGAAACCAGAGTACCCGGAGGAAACCCCACGATGACATGGGTAGAACATGCAAACTCCACACACATGTGACCCAGGTGGAGACTCGAACCCGGGCCCTAGAGGTGTGAGGCAACAGTGCTAACCACTGCACCACCATGCTGCCCCCTAAATGGAAAACCATTAAATACAAAAGGAAAACAAAAGTGCTGTAAGACTGTATACTTATGTGTATGTTAGTAAAGGCTGTAGCTGACACAACGGACCCCACTAATTAGAAAGGGGTAATTGTACACATGTGGCATCCAGTATGTTCTTCTATAACAGTTTTTAAAAAAAAAAAAAAACTCACATTACACAAATTGGCACTATCAAAACGAGGATTATGGGGAAAATGGGGACTGTGATGGAGATTACATACACGTAGGCATGGTATTTAGTTTTTTTTAATCTGGTCACCTTCCAGAGTAATTGTAAACTAAAACCATCTTCACCCTATTTGATTCTTTATAAATGGACAATCAGTCGTGCAGTAAATGGGGGTATAGAGAGACACAGAGCTTGTCTAACAAGAAACCCTGGGAAGCTAACATTAATAGGGTGGGTATGGATAGCAAAACCATTGATACAGATTACAGATTTATATCTCACCTGAACCCTGGCGGGCTCCGTGCCAATAGGGGTTG
Source organism: Brienomyrus brachyistius (assembly GCF_023856365.1). NCBI lineage: Eukaryota > Metazoa > Chordata > Actinopteri > Osteoglossiformes > Mormyridae > Brienomyrus > Brienomyrus brachyistius. Next base: position 96,147 of record NW_026042641.1, on the reverse strand, counting down.
GGATTAGGGTTAGTTAACTTAAGTAGTAATATTGATGTGTATATTCTCCTATTCTCCAGTCAGTGAATCGTGAAACGTAATGTTAATATGTTTCTATACCTATATGTTCTGCTTAAAAACCCATAAAGGCAAGCACAGTGTTTAGACATTCTGTTACTTAGACTAGTAAACACTAAGATCCTTCAGCTTTCAATTAACCTGACACAACAGTCTAAACAACAAATGTGTGCCATGTCATTTGTCATCTTTACATCTTGTATCCTTTATATGGTAATTGGATTTTCAAGGTGGAATTGCAGGTCGATCATTTTAAGGATCTAGATGTAAACCTCCCTGGTGTTGCTTTAATATTTTTTTTGCACAATTTGCTTCACACACTTCCTCCAGCAGAGAAGCTTACAATACTACACCCCACCAAATGACTGGATGATGCCTTTTTATTTAAGGTCTGGCTGTGAGCCTCGATTACCGATACACTATCTTCAGGCTCCTGCCGGGATCAGTCAGTATGGTGGACCTTTGGAGGAATGGGTACAAAACCATCAGGAAAGTTTGCAGGTGCTTCAAGAGTATGTGAAGGCTTAGTTGGAGGAACAAGCCACACCACGAAATCGGAAACACAATGAGTTGGTTAATGATTAGGGGTTTGATGAAGGTCAGCTGGTGTGTTTGCGGAACCATGTTCGAGGTAAAATACAGGATCATTGGGATGCCTGTTTGTATATGGTAGTTCGGTGTCCCCAAGATCAGGGTGCAGTTTACTCTGCAACTCCAATGGAGGGGGACGGGGTTGTCCGTCAAGTTCACCGAACAGAGTTGCGTCCAGTACCACAGGGGGTTGTTATGTCAGGGGAAGATGTTCTGGTAATGTCTCCTGAGTCTGGGTTGCCCACAGGGGCAACAGAAATGGAATCGGATGAGGACTCTGTGATTTTACGGGGACAGGGCTGGTGGGAGGGGTCGCAATAGAGCATCCACAAGTAGGCCTCGTATAATGGAGGAGGTTATGTCCCCCCCGAGGTGTAGAGACCAGTTAAACGTTCGGTGAGGTCCACCACTGGTCATCATACCAACCCTTATAAGTTACCACGGTCAGTGAATGATCGTTCGGTTGGGGAGGAAGACCAGTGGTTTGGGGATAGAATTCTTAGCTGTGATCGTTGGGTCATCAATTTCATTTTGGGGGATGGATTGTAGCCAGGCAATTATAGGCAGGTATAGGAACTGCAGTTCGGACTGGAGGCATAGCCGGGGCGAGATGGCTGTGCATGTTCCGATGGTAGGGCATATTGGCAAAGGAGCAGGCACGGGAAAGACAGGCAGGGTCCTGATAGATTTGGTGGAGCATCGGCGGGCATATTGAATTTGCAGTGTAGCAGCCTTTCTGTTTGCTTGTTTCAGGGGTGAACAATCTTATCCGCAAAGGGCCGGTGTGTATGCAGGTTTTCGCTGCAACTCCCTAATTAGATTTCTAATTAGAGGACTGATTAGCTGAAGAGTCCTCATACCTGGTTTTGAAGAGCTGACCTAAAGGTTACCCCAAAAACCTGTTTTTTTTTTGTTTGAATGGGGCAGTGAGTCATGGGGTAAACTACTGTTCTTTAGGGGTTTTCAAGGTGGAATTACGGGTCGATAATTTTAAGGATCAGGTTGTAAACCTCCCTGGTGTTGCTTTAATATGTTTTATCTGAGGTTGTATCGTGTATTATCAAGCCAGCCGGCTTAGTGGCCTCGGGAGCGGGGTTTAGTGGGAGCAGCTGGCTAGTTTTATTTTCTTTTTTGTTTGTGTCTTTTTCTTTGTTGTATGTATATTTTGGGTTCATTATTAGGCAGGCTGGGCCTTTTGGCACCTGTAGTCTGGGTGCTGGATTGCCCATAGGGGTCTTTTTTATTGCTGTGATTTGCTGTGTCATTCACTAGTGTGATTTGTGCTGGATGTGTTTTTAAGGTTGTGCTGTGGCGTGTACCTGAGCAAACTTTGGGCAACCTGTTCTCTTGTTGGCTTTATTGACAAAGGGTGGATTAGTCTAATTACGGCCTGCTACAAATAGCTGCATATAACGTATAAAAAAAATCACCTTATGGGTGCTCCGTAGGGTAGCAAGATCTTGAGTTTTTTTTACAGTACTCGGGTACGTTTTAAAATTTTCGACCAATCAGCAAACATTATTCTGACAGCATAGCTGGGAAACCAATGAAAAGTGAGTGCAACGTTCTAGAACTTGACTTCGGGTTGACGCTCCCTATAAAAGAGCTGGGTACTGCTTCAAGGCGTTCAGTTGGCGCTACCTCCTGATAGAGTAGCACTGTACGGCTCTTGTTCCGTAAAACAACATCAAAAGGATGAAAAAAAAAACAATATTTAAAGAAGACGAAAAAAATCAATTTTTAAAGAAGACGAAAAAAACATCGTCTAAAAAAATAAGCCAAAAAAATAATATCCGAAGAAGGAAAAACATGCAAAGTAAAAAAAAACAAACAAAAATAAAAAACAATATCCAAAGAAGAAGGAAAAAAACATCCAAAGGGAGAAAAGAAGAACTGAAGGGCCAACGAGGTAGGAGGAAATACAAATTTCGTTTCAGCACCGTTGGAGTGCCAAGCCGTGAAAAGCATTTGGCCAGAAGACAAGGTAAGTGTTGTATCTGTTATTTTAAAACAGCGCTTTTCAAAATGCTGCTTTATAATCGTTTGAGATCGTTAGCCAGTGTGACAGCTGAAGGCTTTTTGAGTTTACCAACATAAAGTTTTATTTCTGTATTAGGACATTGTCAGGAACAATGATGTGTTCATCGCTATGATGTGGTCAAAAAGCGATGCATTGAATCTTAGAAACATTTGTGATTTTTCAAACGATGCTTTTCCTTTTATTTAATCAGTAAAATTTCCATCGGTTTTATATAGTGCCCCTTGAAATATGTCTTTAGCTCATTTTCCGGGCATTTTACTAGAATGCATCCTGAGAAATACACAAGCTCTGCTGCATTTCCGTGCCTCGATGTTTAGTGCCGAGTATAATTGTTGCAGTTGCCTTTTATATATTCCATGAGACCTGTTGGTACCAAGAGAAGTGTGAGACTGTCAGGGTGAATTTATCATACAATCGCACGCATAAATACCTGAGGGTTGCCAGTCCTTTTGCGTTGTTACAGGAGGACTAGAGCTGACGAGTGTGTTTCTACACACTATCAAGGGCATTGTAGTACAGTTTTCTCAGGTGGGAGAATGCTGCCGATCTCCTATTTGACAATACAGCCCTTGATATATTAGAATATTACAGAACTAGAAGCCTTTTGCAAGGAAGAATGTGAGAAAATCCCAAGTACAAGAACTGAAAGCCTTTCAGCTGGCTATAAGAAGCGCTTGTAAGCTGTGATATCTGGCAGAGGAGGTGTTACTAAGTACTGATTACGTAGGGTGCCCAAACTTTTGCAGAGTGCCATAATAATGTTTTTATTTTGTAATTTTGTTCAATTTATGGCATAAAAAGTAACTATTCATCAATGTTTGCTGAAAATATTGTGTATTTTTCCCCCAGTTCCTAAAGAGACTGTATTAACTGATATTGTTGCTTTTGTAATTGAAAAGATGTTATTTGTCAAGGGGTGCCAAACCTTTGCATAAGACTGTACACAGTGTGTGTATGTGTTTATGTGAGTGTGTGTCTGTGTGTGTGTGTGTATATATATATATATGTGTGTGTGTGTATATATTTCTGTATATGCATGTGTATATATATATTTATATATAGTTCACACACATTCAAACTTATTTGAATACACATTCAAAATTATTTTTATTATTATTATTTTCGTTTTTTTTTTTTTTTGTGTTTTAAAATTTTTTATTTTTGCAATGGAAATAAAAATAAAGCAGTCCTCCGTAGAGGAGGGGTGGTGGAGGGAATATATATATATATATACATATATATAAAATAATTGTCACACAACTGGGGTGACATGCCTTTCCTGCTCACCCAATTTTAGTGCACTTTAGTTATGCATAATGACCTTCTAGTCTCGATACACCCATATATATATATGTATATATACATATAGTTTTTTTTGTTTTTTTTTTTGCAATAGACAATAAAAATAACGCAGTTCTCCGTAAAGGAGGGATGGTGGATGGAATATATATATACATATATATAAAATAATTGTCACACAACCTGGGTGACATGCCTTGCCTGCTCACCCAGTTTTAGTGCACCTTAGTTATTCATAATGACCATCTAGTCTCGATACACCCATAAATATATATGTATATATATATAGTTTTTTTTGTTTTTTTTTTTGCAATAGACAATAAAAATAACGCAGTTCTCCATAAAGGAGGGATGGTGGATGGAATATATATATACATATATATAAAATAATTGTCACACAACTTGGGTGACATGCCTTGCCTGCTCACCCAATTTTAGTGCAACTTAGTTATCCATAATGACCAACTAGTCTCGATACACCCATATATATATATATATGTACATATATATATAGTTTTTTTATTAGCAATAGAAAAGAAAAATAACGCAGTTCTCCGTAAAGGAGGGATGGTGGATGGAATATATATATATATATATATACATTTATATAAAATAATTGTCACACAACCTGGGTGACATGCCTTGCCTGCTCACCCAATTTTAGTGCACCTTAGTTATCCATACTGACCATCTAGTCTCGACACACCCATATATATATATATATATATATATATATATATATGTATATATATAGATATTTTTTCTTTTTCTTGTGTTTTTTTTTCGCAATGGATATTAAAAATAAAGCAGTCCTCCGTAAAGGAGGGGTGGTGGAGGGAATATATATATACATATATATATAAAATAATTGTCACACAACCTGGGTGACATGCCTTGCCTGCTCACCCAATTTTAGTGCAACTTAGTTATCCATAATGACCAACTAGTCTCGATACACCCATATATATATATATATATGTACATATATATAGTTTTTTTATTAGCAATAGAAAAGAAAAATAACGCAGTTCTCCGTAAAGGAGGGATGGTGGATGGAATATATATATATATATATATATATATATATATATATATATATATATATATATATATATATACATTTATATAAAATAATTGTCACACAACCTGGGTGACATGCCTTGCCTGCTCACCCAATTTTAGTGCACTTTAGTTATCCATACTGACCATCTAGTCTCGACACACCCATATATATATATATATATATATATGTATATATATATAGATATTTTTTCTTTTTCTTGTGTTTTTTTTTTCGCAATGGATATTAAAAATAAAGCAGTCCTCCGTAAAGGAGGGGTGGTGGAGGGAATATATATATACATATATATATAAAATAATTGTCACACAACCTGGGTGACATGCCTTGCCTGCTCACCCAATTTTAGTGCAACTTAGTTATCCATAATGACCAACTAGTCTCGATACACCCATATATATATATATATATGTACATATATATAGTTTTTTTATTAGCAATAGAAAAGAAAAATAACGCAGTTCTCCGTAAAGGAGGGATGGTGGATGGAATATATATATATATATATATATATATATATATATATATATATACATTTATATAAAATAATTGTCAAACAACCTGGGTGACATGCCTTGCCTGCTCACCCAATTTTAGTGCACTTTAGTTATCCATACTGACCATCTAGTCTCGACACACCCATATATATATATATATATATATATATATATATATATATATATGTATATATATAGATATTTTTTCTTTTTCTTGTGTTTTTTTTTCGCAATGGATATTAAAAATAAAGCAGTCCTCCGTAAAGGAGGGATGGTGGATGGAATATATATATAAAATAATTGTCACACAACCGGGGTGACATGCCTTGCCTGCTCACCCAATTTTAGTGCACCTTAGTTATTCATAATGACCATCTAGTCTCGATACACCCATAAATATATATGTATATATATATAGTTTTTTTATTAGCAATAGAAAAGAAAAATAACGCAGTTCTCCGTAAAGGAGGGATGGTGGATGGAATATATATATATATATATACATTTATATAAAATAATTGTCACACAACCTGGGTGACATGCCTTGCCTGCTCACCCAATTTTAGTGCACTTTAGTTATCCATAATGACCATCTAGTCTCGATACACCCATGAATATATATGTATATATATATATATATATATATATATATATATAGTTTTTCTGTTTTTTTTTTGCAATAGACAATAAAAATAACGCAGTTCTCCGTAAAGGAGGGATGGTGGATGGAATATGTATATGCATATATATAAAATAATTGTCACACAACTGGGGTGACATGCCTTGCCTGCTCACCCAATTTTAGTGCACCTTAGTTATCCATAATGACCAACTAGTCTCGATACACCCATAAATATATATATATATATGTACATATATATAGTTTTTTTATTAGCAATAGAAAAGAAAAATAACGCAGTTCTCCGTAAAGGAGGGATGGTGGATGGAATATATACATACATATATATAAAATAATTGTCACACAACCTGGGTGACATGCCTTGCCTGCTCACCCAATTTTAGTGCAACTTAGTTATCCATAATGACCAACTAGTCTCGATACACCCATAAATATATATGTATATATATAGTTTTTTTTTTTTCGCAATGGACAATAAAAATAACGCAGTTCTCCGTAAAGGAGGGATGGTGGATGGAATATATATATAAAATAATTGTCACACAACCGGGGTGACATGCCTTGCCTGCTCACCCAATTTTAGTGCACCTTAGTTATTCATAATGACCATCTAGTCTCGATACACCCATAAATATATATGTATATATATGTATTGTTTTTTTTTTTTTTTTTTTTTTGCAATAGACAATAAAAATAGCGCAGTTCTCCATAAAGGAGGGATGGTGGATGGAATATATATATACATATATATAAAATAATTGTCACACAACCTGGGTGACATGCCTTGCCTGCTCACCCAATTTTAGTGCAACTTAGTTATCCATAATGACCAACTAGTCTCGATACACCCATATATATATATATATATATGTACATATATATAGTTTTTTTATTAGCAATAGAAAAGAAAAATAACACAGTTCTCCGTAAAGGAGGGATGGTGGATGGAATATATATATATATATATATATATATATATATATATATATATATATATATATATATATATATATATATATATATATACATTTATATAAAATAATTGTCACACAACCTGGGTGACATGCCTTGCCTGCTCACCCAATTTTAGTGCACTTTAGTTATCCATACTGACCATCTAGTCTCGACACACCCATATATATATATATATATATATATATATATGTATATATATAGATATTTTTTCTTTTTCTTGTGTTTTTTTTTCGCAATGGATATTAAAAATAAAGCAGTCCTCCGTAAAGGAGGGATGGTGGATGGAATATATATATAAAATAATTGTCACACAACCGGGGTGACATGCCTTGCCTGCTCACCCAATTTTAGTGCACCTTAGTTATTCATAATGACCATCTAGTCTCGATACACCCATAAATATATATGTATATATATATAGTTTTTTTATTAGCAATAAAAAAGAAAAATAACGCAGTTCTCCGTAAAGGAGGGATGGTGGATGGAATATATATATATATATATATATATATATATATATATATATATACATTTATATAAAATAATTGTCACACAACCTGGGTGACATGCCTTGCCTGCTCACCCAATTTTAGTGCACTTTAGTTATCCAGAATGACCATCTAGTCTCGATACACCCATGAATATATATGTATATATATATATATATATATATATATATATTATATATATATAGTTTTTCTGTTTTTTTTTTGCAATAGACAATAAAAATAACGCAGTTCTCCATAAAGGAGGGATGGTGGATGGAATATGTATATGCATATATATAAAATAATTGTCGTCACACAACCTGGGTGACATGCCTTGCCTGCTCACCCAATTTTAGTGCACCTTAGTTATCCATACTGACCATCTAGTCTCGATACACCCATATATATATATATATATATTTATATATATATATATATATGTACATATATATAGTTTTTTTATTAGCAATAGAAAAGAAAAATAACGCAGTTCTCCGTAAAGGAGGGATGGTGGATGGAATATATATATATATATATACATTTATATAAAATAATTGTCACACAACCTGGGTGACATGCCTTGCCTGCTCACCCAGTTTTAGTGCACCTTAGTTATCCATAATGACCATCTAGTCTCGATACACCCATAAATATATATGTATATATATATATATATATATATATAGTTTTTTTATTTTTTTCGTAATGGACAATAAAAATAACGCAGTTCTCCGTAAAGGAGGGATGGTGGATGGAATATATATATACATATATACATTTATATAAAATAATTGTCACACAACCTGGGTGACATGCCTTGCCTGCTCACCCAGTTTTAGTGCACCTTAGTTATCCATACTGACCATCTAGTCTCGATACACCCATAAATATATATACTGAACAAAAATATAAACGCAACACTCTTGTTTCTGCTCCCATTTTTCATGAGATGGACTTAAAGACCTACAATTCATTCCAGATACACAATATTACCATTTCTCTCAAACATTTCTCACAAATCAGTCTAAATGTGTGATAGTGAGCACTTCTGCTTTGCTGAGATAATCCATCCCACCTCACAGGTGTGCCACATCAAGATGCTGATCTGACATCATGGGTAGTGCACAGGTGTACCTTATACTGCCCACAATAAAAGGCCACCCTGGAATGTGCAGTTTTTTGCTTTATTGGGGGTCTGGGGACTCAGAACCGGTCAGTATCTGGTGTGACCACCATTTGCCTCATACAATGCAACACATCTTCTTCGCATAGAGTTTATCAGATTGTCAATTGTGGCCTGTGGAATGTTGGTCCACTCCTCTTCAATGGCTGTGCGAAGTTGTTGGATATTAGTGGGAACTGGTACACGCTGTCGTATACGCCGGTCAAGCACATCCCAAACATGCTCAACGGGTGACATGTCCGGTGAGTATGCTGGCCATGCAAGAACTGGGACATTTTCAGCTTCCAAGAACTGTGTACAGATCCTTGCAACATGGGGCCGTGCATCATCTGTCTGAGTGGCTGGTCTCAGACGATCTTGGAGGTGAACCTGCTGGATGTGGAGGTCCTGGGCTGGTGTGGTTACACGTGGTCTGCGGTTGTGAGGCCGGTTGGATGTACTGCCATATTCTCTGAAACGCCTTTGGAGACGGCTTATGGTTGAGAAATGAACATTCAATGCACGAGCAACAGATCTGGTTGACATTCCTGCTGTCAGCATGCCAATTGCACGCTCCCTCAATGCTTGTGGCATCTGTGGCATTTTGCTGTGAGACAAAACTGCACATTCCAGGGTGGCCTTTTATTGTGGGCAGTATAAGGTACACCTGTGCACTACCCATGATGTCAGATCAGCATCTTGATGTGGCACACCTGTGAGGTGGGATGGATTATCTCAGCAAAGCAGAAGTGCTCACTATCACACATTTAGACTGATTTGTGAGAAATGTTTGAGAGAAATGGTAATATTGTGTATCTGGAATGAATTGTAGATCTTTAAGTCCATCTCATGAAAAATGGGAGCAAAAACAAAAGTGTTGCGTTTATATTTTTGTTCAGTGTATGTATATGTATACATATAGTTTTTTTTGTGTTTGTGAAAACGGGTCTTTAATCGGGGAAACGGAGCGGGTAGAGCAGGACGGAACGCAGGCATTGACAAACTACAATGACGGACAGGGCAAACAGGTAAGACCAGGACTTAAAATAGGTCATGACTAATCAAAGTAATCGGGCAAAGCAGGAGACGATCAGGGAAGCACACGTGGGTAATCAGGGGGCGTGGCACACACGAGGAGCGGACAAGCCGGGCATATATGTATATCTATATAAAACCTCATTAATGAGGGACAGGGAACAGAACGGACAGACAGAACTGGCACAGGGGAAGGAGCCAGGACAAGACTTGACATAAGACAGGAAAGGCAGAGAAACAGATCAGAAAGGGGGACACGGAGGGAACAGGCAGGACAAAAGGACCGGGAGTGAACGAAGGGAACATCGGGGAAAGAGGAGCAGAAGCCAGAGGGACGAGGGACAAAGAGAGGAGGGACAGAGACAGGAGGAACAAAGCGAGGGGGAGCAGAGGCAGGAGGGACAAAGACGGGAGGCCAGGGAGAGAAGGAGGGGGAACCAAGAGGAGCCCGAGGGAGACCCAGCGGGCGACGGGAGGCAGCCGGAAGGGCTGCAGGCGGCCGGGAGGCCGGAGCCGGAGGGGCCGAGGAGACGGGGTGAGGGACAGACGCAGGGACGAAGGAGGGAGTCGGAGGGGAGACCAGGGAAGGGGACGAAGGAGCTGGAAGGGACCCTGGCGAGGGCAAGGAGAGAGGGGGAGCCGCAGCAGACGGCGACGTCCTCCGACACGCCAGAGCGGGAGGACCAGCAGGCGAATGAGGAGCCGCCGTCGGGGGGCCCGCAGGCAACCGATAAGACGCCGGAGGAGGGACCGAGGCAGGGCGACGAGGCCGCGGAGGGGGACCCGCAGACGACAGCCGACCCGGAGGGCCAGGACCCGCAGGTGCCGACCAAGCCCTAGCGCCGGCGAGGGAGGGCGAGCCAGGGGGCTGGGCGGGTGGGACCCCAGCCGTGCGTCTGTGTCCTCTCCCCTTATGGGACACAGACATAAGGACCTGCGGCCGGGGTCGGGCTCGTCGGGGTGAGGGTACCAGAGTCACAGGGGGAGAAGGGACTGGAGTGGGGCCAGGGACTGGAGCTGCAGGCTGCAGAGGGGGCGCCTGCCCGGGAGCTGCAGGCAGGGAAAGCGCCTCGGACGTGGGCGCGGTAGCTGCAGGCAGCGGAGACGGCTGCTCGGGCTCTGGGGCCGCAGGGGGCACTTATTTTATTATATAAAATAAGTGTCACACAACCGGGGTGACATGCCTTGCCTGCTTGTGGGATGAGGAAGACTCAGGGACTGGAAATGGGATTAAAACTGAAGATGTGCTCATTCCTTTGTGTATTTACAAATTTTCCTTCCGTCAGACATGAGGAGTTTGCTGCTATATTTGGCACTAATAGAGATTCTGATGCTGCTATTTTTATTGTCTATTAGTTTGTTATTATTTACAAGTTCTGTTGTGTTTTTGCATTTTTCTCTTCTGGTTAATTAACTGCTGTCTGTTTGCTGTGAAGTATGAGTGTGGTGAGTAAGACTCAGGGACTGGAAGTGGGATTACAACTAAAGATAACATGCTTATTCCTTTTTGTATTGTTTACAAATTTCCTTCCGTCAAACATGAGGAGTTTGCTGCTATATTGTGCACTAACAGAGATTCTGATGCTGCTATTTTTATTGTTTATAAATGTGTTATTGTTTCCAGTATTCAAGTATTCGAGTATTCAATAAATGCTAAATTGAGAAATTTTGTGTATCGTTTGTTATTATTAGTGTGATATTTTACCATGCAAATAGAGGGGAAAACGTCCAATTATCGGCCAAAAAAAATCAGCAGCATATATCGGCCATCGCCTGACCCTTGACTTGAAAAACCCATATCGGTCGACCTCTAGTAACAGTACATTCTGTCCAATTCATCCATCGAGTTAAGTCACACACCCACTTGAGGGGGCACTCCGGCAGACGTGAGGATGGGGATGTTCTTTCCGCTATAACATCCACTGCAGAAGTACATCTCGCTCCTGTTCACAGGGCTTACTTCAATGATGAAGCAGGGCTGGTTGTCTGGACAAGAAGTTGTCCTGCTGCTGGGTCTCGGTGCCGTTTTTCCACCTAAGCTTGAAGGTGGAAATGTGTTCCAACTTGGTCCCTGGGACTGCAGCATAGCCAAACATCGCGAGCAGCGTCGGCCACACCCACCACCAGAACCATCACACCGTCCTATACACATAAAGAAGAACTAAAACATAGAGTGTTGTGACAATCTATGCGTTAATGTTTGGCAGCATAGGTGATTCATTAAAATTATACCGAAGAATGGAAAATGTGATATTTAGAATATTTTTTGCCATTTAGTAGCTAATTTAAGCACTTACCCAATGCCTCAATTTGTTTTAGGTCAGTAATGTCTGAGCCAAAAGAATGAATGTATGAATTTAATACAATTCACCCACTCCCACCCACACACAAATCTGAAATTCAATTTAAGACACTTCTTAAACATTAGTGCATTAACAAAAAAGGAAAATCTTAAGAGATTCAGTAGGATTTTCTATGTTAGACTTAAGCTAATAGTTCAATAGTTTTTACATATTTCAATATACCAATTTGACTTTAATGTTGAAACAGATGCTAAAACATGGAATAATTTCATAACTAGAGAAACATGTTATTCACAAACACTAGCAAAGGTAGCTTATAGTTAAGCTTACTTAAGTCAGCAAGTCAGGCTACAGTGTGTAAGAATAGTCGTAAACGATAATTTGTCTCAGTCTTACATGACAGAATAAGTAAACAGAAAATATAAAATGGCTGAAACAGCGTCATTAACGCCAGCTACAGTAGAGGCGCAGAAAAGGTGTCATGACTGAAGTATTCCCAAACTCTGGAAGACCGTATGCGAGCCTTTTTTGCCGCGTGTTTCTCCAGAGGCTCCGGAGCTCCGCTGGTTGACACAGCCATGTTGGTTCATGTGCAGGGGGACGAGCGGCAAATTTCTTTTTTGCAGGGTGGTAGGTGATGTCTCATTAATATTTATGAGAGAAGTGCTACATGATTGGCCAGTGCATGCCTTACAAAATGGTGCGGCACTGCATCCAAGCCTGCGGCACTCAGAGTCACAAATACAGTGGAAACCATTTGTAGTAATTACGTCTGTCTGGCTGATTTCCAACTAATTGATATTTGTATATTTATTACATGAATATAAGGTAATATAAGGTAATAGAAGAGGTATTTAATGGTTTTCCATCTGAGGAATTTGCAAAAAACTGCAGTGCATGATGGGTCGGACCTAAAGGCTGCCTTAACGTCCTCATCTGTATGACGACATACATCAAGACTAGGAAGGTGCATAATGTTCATGTCTGGTTGCGTTTGTTGGTCCAGAAAGTAATTCAATTTCGCCATGTAGGTTACGTTCTTAAAAACTGCTTGGATATAGCCCGATTATATGCTGTGGGCCTTTTAATTTCTTTGTTTACCAGGTAGGCTACCTTCTTTAAACTGCGTTTTGTTAGACTACATATTTAGGGAGGTCTTTATAAATTTATAGTAGTCTTCATAAATATGTACATAGTTTAGCCTAACCCAGCCACTTAAGGGAGAAAGCCAGCTCAACTAGGTGTCGGTCCCAAGCCCGGATTAATGGGGAGGGTTGGCGTCAAGAAATAAAGAGACTGTATCTTCACTGCATGACTGATGTCAAAATGTGTGAAATATGTGGTTGTATTAATAAATGCATTAAAGTAGGTTAATGATTCTGTGCTGTCTAAATTGTATAGAAAATTTCTACGTATAGCCAAACAAATCTCCTCCTGTTTGAAAAGGCATAGAAAAAGCAATTTAGCCACTAAAACTTTACAGTTTTTGTGAGGGACAGTCGAATTCTCTCGTTTCTCTCGTCAAGTTTTTTTGTGATCCTGCACCTACACTTTGCCGGCCCCAGGAGGATGGGCTCCCCCTTTGAGTTTGGTCCCTCCCAAGGTTTCTTCCTTCTTGGGAGTTTTTCCATGCTATCGGCGCCTATGGCTTACTCACTGGGGGCTTTGGGTGGGCATGATATAAAGCAAAGCATTTTCCCTCCCAGTTTCCTCCTCTGGTCCACATTGCAGGACCATCAGCCATCAGAAACAGCCAGACGGTCTCCTTCAGCTTCTTTAGTGTCCTTGGAAGCCAAGGCAGTTTTAGGTCTGAGAAGAGGTTTATCAGAAGGACACATATTACGTCGTTTGTCCTGAAATGTAACATGGGGAGGAAAAGTTAAGCGGTTTAGTCAGATTGGAGTCGTTTATTCAGCAGTGGCAGCGCCAGTGACTTAATGCTACAGGTGCTATAGGGGAGTGAGATTATTTAGACCGGGTGCTTTAGCTTTTCAGCTTATGTAGATGGTGTATAGAAGCACACAGCACGATAAGCTACAGCATGGATAAAATAGGATAAAATATAAAATTCTAACGTCTAGCTCACAGAGCCTCTATGTGTACTTTGAAGAAAAAATACACTACAAGTATGCTGTAAAAACCGCAAAAATGTCTTACACAATATACAGATTTTACAGATAGTTAAAGAAAAAATGAAACCAATATTTTGGGGGTGCTGTGGGGGTACTATGGTCATTGGAGGAGGAGCTAGAGCCCCCCCCCCCCAAGCTTTTCCTTGGTGCTGCCACTGTTGTTCAGATTAAAAGTAACATTGTCATTAATAAACAGTACTCTGATCAAATTTTTGCATGTACAAACACAATCAAAGTTTAACCACATGTTTAGACACAATTCACACACCTGTTACATTTCCATAATGCTAAGACTCTCTACACTTACTTCATCCACTTTCTTGTTTGGTACACAGTCATTTGATGGATGTGTAAGATCATTACCAGACCGTCTGCTGCAAACTCTACAGTTAATGAATGGCTGCAAAAACACACAGACACACAAAAACAGTATTTAAAGAGTGGTGGGCAATAAATACAGTGAGAGAAGGTGTAGTAAAGATATATCTAATGATTTAAGGCAGAGCTGCTGGAGTGCAGGGTTTAATGACACAGAACAATTTTAGAGGAAAGAGCTTCCAAAGCAGGGTCACCATAAGGCTATATTATACAAAGCAAGTTCATCTAAAAGTATGAACAACAAATCCCGTTTAACTGAACACTGCTCTGTATTAAAATACTGTCCTCCGATCAAGCTAAGTGGTCCTGTAGTTCACTATTTAAAGAGGTAAATTTAAAGGGTAATTCACACTGCACATCTACCCTGCTCTGACCAGGTTTAATTACTGGCTTTCTAATTAAAACAAGAGTTAAGTCCTGCCCTTTCACCACAAAACACCACACTGCCATTTAAGGCTGATTTCAACAATGAGTTTTAGTTAACCTGGCTCGATTGAGTTAACTCTGGGTATGTAAAACCCGCTTTGTAGTACAGCCCACAGGTCTTTAAATAAGGCCAGCTAGGGTTCATAGCTCGAAGCATAATCTACAGGTCACCCCTCAGATGATTAGCATTTGCTTCTGCCTGGTAATCCAGCCTTTAAGCCTGTAAACCTACTAAAATTTGAGAATAAGGTGAAGGAACTGGCTCTTTGAGGCCACCTATGTATTTGTTACTTTATTGTTGGCTAACTTTCCCCCGCAGGGCATCAAAAAAGTTAACATGAACCTAAATTAATTTGCTAACTGATATGTCCAATGCTCACAGTCACAGTGACTCTTTACTTACCCTCTTGTCCATGAAAATACAGTCAGCCCGATGGTCTGTTGCAGTTGACTTTGGACATTTTGTTGCTCTCAAGAGAATCTCAATGTCAATGTATTCACTGCTGATCTAAATCACATAAACACGTTATATACAAAATTGCCTACAACTGTTTTAAAGGCAATATAACAAACAATAATCACCCAAAAAATGGCAAACTGTCACAGACTTGACTGCAGCAGATTCAGAGAGAAACTGTGAGAAGGTAAAATTGACCAGGGCTGAGATATACAACCATCACTTTCATTGTGAAGAGACATTAAGCATCATATGCATTGAAATTAAAACATCAAAATCAATGTGATACTCATTAGTTCAGCTTGCAGATGATGAAAGTTTCACACTTTTGTAAACACTTTCTCAGCAGTTACCTTCGGACGGCCCTGGATGTTATAGAAATTCATGTGCTGACGGGTTCCTTGATGAGCATTTTCGACTGCGAGTTTAATGGCCGTCTTGTGAGTGCAGGGAGACTGTGGTAATCTTGCTGGGCCTCTGTGGAGATAAGCAGAGCTCCATAAGCCAAAACCAGAAGCAGCAGGCGGGTCATCTTCCTCTCAGCTTTGAAGGGAGAAGCAGGACTGAGGACACTGATCTGTGGTCCCCTTATCCAGCACGTCCAGGGGCGTGTCCTTCACTCGAAACAAACAGACCTTTGAACAACATTGGAAAACTCTTCAGGATGAATTGAGGCAGGTGGTCAAGTGGGTTTATTGTTATTTCAGCAATATACACAGTACACAGTGAAAGGAAACATTGTTCCTCCTGGACCACGGTGCAACACAAAGAAGAAAAACAGAAACAACACAAGATGACACAAGTGCGGGCAAGATAGAACTATACAGAGTGAAAGGAGCACAAACAGAGGGAGAAAGTGCAAGATAAACACAAGAGCAACAATACAATACTACAGGACAAGACAGCGCAGTCAAGAACACAGAGTGCAGCCAGAGCTAACCTGAATAGGGGCATCAAGGTTGCCAGGCAGGCAGAGAAACAGAAAATAGAGGTCTACTTCACATACAACAACCCACAGTGGGTGTGGCAGGGAATACAACACATTACAAACTTCAAAGGCAACAACACCGTCACTGTTAACAGCAACGCCCTTTTAGCAAAGGAGCTAAACAGCTTCTTTGCTCGTCTGGAGGAACACAGAGCAGACATAGCCACACTGCCCCCTCCCCCAATCTCCAGCACTCACAGACTCCCTCTGCAGGAACACCACGCGAGAAGGCACATTGCATCTCTAGGTGTGTGGAGTTTAAGACAAGGCAAGTGATGCTACGATAATATAATTCCTTGGTAAGACCCCACCTAGAATATTGTGTGCGGGTTTGGTTACCATACCTTAAGAAGGACATTGCTGCCTTGGAAAAGGTGCAACGTAGGGCAACGAGAATGATTCCTGGTCTTAGAGGAATGTCTAATGAGGAGAGGTTAGCTGAGCTGAATCTGTTTAGCCTCGAGCAAAGGAGACTAAGGGGGGACATAATCCAGGTGTTTAAGATTCTAACAGGTCTGGATGCTGTTCAGCCAAATGGCTATTTCAATGTTAGTTTAAATACCAGAACTCGTGGCCATAAGTGGAAATTAGCTGGAGAACATTTTAAAACGAATTTGATGAAGCATTTCTGTACACAGCGTGTAGTTAGAGTATGGAATAGTCTTCCTGTTATTGTAACACAAGCTAAAACCCTGGGTTCTTTTAAATCAGAGCTAGATAAGATTTTTGAGCTATTAGCTAAGTTCTCCTCAAAGGAGCTTGATGGGCCGAATGGCCTCCTCTCATTTGTAAATCTCTTTGGTTCTTATGAGTCAGCTTACAGAGATGAGGTCCAGAAACTGATAGGTTGGAGTTCAGCAAACAATTTGGCACTAAACAGCACAAAGACAAAGGAATCACTGACTTCAGGAAGGATGGAGGCGACACTGGCCTGCCTAGATGGATGGATGGATGTTTTTATTGACATTGTAAGTACAATGAGATTTAGTTTGGAACGCGCCAGCAGCTACACAGTATATTTACAATTATATAGATTGTGAGGCATAAAATAAGGTGTGAGTAATATAACATAACGACATAATATAAGTAATCATTAATTAATCATTACAGATGGTATGAGGTGTGAACCGCTAGGCTGCTATGGCATGTTTGGTATCAAACCGATGGAAAATCACTCCAGTTTCCAAATCTGGTCAGTGGTTACCACGAAAGTGAATATATCAAAAGTTACACCAGCCTAACGAAAATCATCAATACAAGGGAAATCACTCTGGTCATAAATCTCAAAAGGACTGATACAGACCCCCTTCCGAAAGCCCGCCAAATGGATGGTCAGCCATTGGTCCAGGAGTCGAATTCCTGGTCACTCCTATTCACGAACTTTACACTATAAAACCTGGCACCTCAGAACAAAGCCAGGAGAGGAGAAACAGAAGGGAGGAGAAAACAAAAGACCATCAGCACGAAGAGAGGCAGAGAACATCAGCCCAAGAGAAGAGAAGCCCACAAGAAGCCCTCCTGAAGCCTATCAGTGAAGACCCAGCTGGACAGAGAACTGCAACCAAGCCCAAGCTTCACCAGGAGAGGGAATCAGAGGGGCTCCACTCCAACAACCGCTGCAAACACCGCGCCTCCCTGAGTGCCATCACCCATCAGCTCATCAGCCTCCGCAACCAACTGCCAAGACCCCCCCCCCCCCCACTCTGCAACCAAGTAAACAAACTTCCTTTCATTTATAACAACCTAAACTCCTATTCACCTGCTATATTACTTTAGGACAGTATTTCCACAAATTGCTTGCTTTGCAGAACAGTATTTTCCCTTTTAAGGTTACTCATTTTAAATCTGGTCATTGCATTTTCATGATTACATTGTTTGTGTCCACTCCGTTATTTCGTGTTTATTGTTTGTTAGGTGTAATGTCTGTCTTATGTTAGTTATAGGAATAAATGCATGTCTTTTACACAACTTCAGCCTCCGTTCATTGAGTGCTCACAAGAATCCCTGCCTGTGCGATCTACGCTCTGAAACCTCAAATTCGCCTGAAATATCGCGAGACTCTCTCTCATTGGCCGTGAGGGGAGCTTCGCTACCGATCGTTTACATTACCTGGTGACGCAGCTCGTTGGACAAGCCTTCTATTCTAACCCAGGTTATTACGTGATACTGGTTATTAATGAGTTCCATTTAAGTCACACATTAACAGACTCACGGTGTTTCGCAATTGAGTTTGAGCCGACCATTCAGCATAAAAATTGGTTAATAATCACAAGGCACAAGGTTTAAACTTATTCTGAGCACACAATTTAAACTTTTTATGACCGAACGTGCAGTGAAGAAGCGCTACTGTCAACTGGTTGCAAAAGTCGCACTCATGGCAATCTGAAGGCATTTAAGCGGGATCATATGGGCTTATTATAGTTATTTTTATTTCTATTATTAGTAGTTATATTATTTTGTTTTATTTTCGGTGATTTCATTGTAGTTCTTTCGTATTAAACTGCAGTAAACTTTAACCCTATGTCTGACGAGATTCTCAGATGTAGCGCTTTGTTTCCAGGTTCAATTCGGACGAGTGTCTCCGTTTCTATATATCCTGGGAGAGATCTCTCTATTAGCGAACGGGAATACTTGTTATGAGGTTCTAACCTAAATTATGTTGCGCTTGGACATAAGACCGATAGCTTAGTTACCTATCAGGATCATACTCGTATGTGTGTGCCTGCTTTAGACAAAGCAAGTTTAACACAACTTTGCGCTGTGAGCCAAGTGTGTGTCATTTAGAAATTGGGAGTCTCCTGTGCTTGAGACCCGCCGTGGTTAAGCACCATTTGCGACGAGATATAGTGCACTCACAATTTAAATCTGTCGCCGTAACGCGTGCGCCGTCTCGCTTCAGTAATTGTTTTAAGGGGTGATGACGAAGATGACGAATTTACTTTCCTGAAGAGGAGCAGGATGGGTCACGCGTTCTGTAAGATTTGTCTCCCACGGGGAAGGAACGATGTCAGTCGGCATGAAAAATCCAAGTCATTAGTGAATGACAGAGCCGCATGAGTGAACATGAAAAATTAATAGAAAATAAATGACAAATGGTTATTTTATATTTTATATATTTTATATATTTATATTTATATTATATTTTATATAATTTATATTATTTTATATTTCCTGTCTTAAAATGTAAGGGATACTGGAGCCTGGTTGCGGTGGTGGGATGGCTCACGGCGGGTGCCGGAAAATTTCCTTTATTTTCAAATCCAAACCTTGACAGGTATGCTGCTGTTCCAAATCATGGGTGCATGTTACAAGTGTCCCCAAGATCAGGGTGCAGTTTACTCTGCAACTCCAATGGAGGGGGACGGGGTTGTCCGTCAAGTTCACCGAACAGAGTTGCGTCCAGTACCACAGGGGGTTGTTATGTCAGGGGAAGATGTTCTGGTAATGTCTCCTGAGTCTGGGTTGCCCACAGGGGCAACAGAAATGGAATCGGATGAGGACTCTGTGATTTTACGGGGACAGGGCTGGTGGGAGGGGTCGCAATAGAGCATCCACAAGTAGGCCTCGTATAATGGAGGAGGTTATATCCCCCCCGAGGTGTAGAGACCAGTTAAACGTTCGGTGAGGTCCACCACTGGTCATCATACCAACCCTTATAAGTTACCACGGTCAGTGAATGATCGTTCGGTTGGGGAGGAAGACCAGTGGTTTGGGGATAGAATTCTTAGCTGTGATCGTTGGGTCATCAATTTCATTTTGGGGGATGGATTGTAGCCAGGCAATTATAGGCAGGTATAGGAACTGCAGTTCGGACTGGAGGCATAGCCGGGGCGAGATGGCTGTGCATGTTCCGATGGTAGGGCATATTGGCAAAGGAGCAGGCACGGGAAAGACAGGCAGGGTCCTGATAGATTTGGTGGAGCATCGGCGGGCATATTGAATTTGCAGTGTAGCAGCCTTTCTGTTTGCTTGTTTCAGGGGTGAACAATCTTATCCGCAAAGGGCCGGTGTGTATGCAGGTTTTCGCTGCAACTCCCTAATTAGATTTCTAATTAGAGGACTGATTAGCTGAAGAGTCCTCATACCTGGTTTTGAAGAGCTGACCTAAAGGTTACCCCAAAAACCTGTTTTTTTTTTGTTTGAATGGGGCAGTGAGTCATGGGGTAAACTACTGTTCTTTAGGGGTTTTCAAGGTGGAATTACGGGTCGATAATTTTAAGGATCAGGTTGTAAACCTCCCTGGTGTTGCTTTAATATGTTTTATCTGAGGTTGTATCGTGTATTATCAAGCCAGCCGGCTTAGTGGCCTCGGGAGCGGGGTTTAGTGGGAGCAGCTGGCTAGTTTTATTTTCTTTTTTGTTTGTGTCTTTTTCTTTGTTGTATGTATATTTTGGGTTCATTATTAGGCAGGCTGGGCCTTTTGGCACCTGTAGTCTGGGTGCTGGATTGCCCATAGGGGTCTTTTTTATTGCTGTGATTTGCTGTGTCATTCACTAGTGTGATTTGTGCTGGATGTGTTTTTAAGGTTGTGCTGTGGCGTGTACCTGAGCAAACTTTGGGCAACCTGTTCTCTTGTTGGCTTTATTGACAAAGGGTGGATTAGTCTAATTACGGCCTGCTACAAATAGCTGCATATAACGTATAAAAAAAATCACCTTATGGGTGCTCCGTAGGGTAGCAAGATCTTGAGTTTTTTTTACAGTACTCGGGTACGTTTTAAAATTTTCGACCAATCAGCAAACATTATTCTGACAGCATAGCTGGGAAACCAATGAAAAGTGAGTGCAACGTTCTAGAACTTGACTTCGGGTTGACGCTCCCTATAAAAGAGCTGGGTACTGCTTCAAGGCGTTCAGTTGGCGCTACCTCCTGATAGAGTAGCACTGTACGGCTCTTGTTCCGTAAAACAACATCAAAAGGATGAAAAAAAAAACAATATTTAAAGAAGACGAAAAAAATCAATTTTTAAAGAAGACGAAAAAAACATCGTCTAAAAAAATAAGCCAAAAAAATAATATCCGAAGAAGGAAAAACATGCAAAGTAAAAAAAAACAAACAAAAATAAAAAACAATATCCAAAGAAGAAGGAAAAAAACATCCAAAGGGAGAAAAGAAGAACTGAAGGGCCAACGAGGTAGGAGGAAATACAAATTTCGTTTCAGCACCGTTGGAGTGCCAAGCCGTGAAAAGCATTTGGCCAGAAGACAAGGTAAGTGTTGTATCTGTTATTTTAAAACAGCGCTTTTCAAAATGCTGCTTTATAATCGTTTGAGATCGTTAGCCAGTGTGACAGCTGAAGGCTTTTTGAGTTTACCAACATAAAGTTTTATTTCTGTATTAGGACATTGTCAGGAACAATGATGTGTTCATCGCTATGATGTGGTCAAAAAGCGATGCATTGAATCTTAGAAACATTTGTGATTTTTCAAACGATGCTTTTCCTTTTATTTAATCAGTAAAATTTCCATCGGTTTTATATAGTGCCCCTTGAAATATGTCTTTAGCTCATTTTCCGGGCATTTTACTAGAATGCATCCTGAGAAATACACAAGCTCTGCTGCATTTCCGTGCCTCGATGTTTAGTGCCGAGTATAATTGTTGCAGTTGCCTTTTATATATTCCATGAGACCTGTTGGTACCAAGAGAAGTGTGAGACTGTCAGGGTGAATTTATCATACAATCGCACGCATAAATACCTGAGGGTTGCCAGTCCTTTTGCGTTGTTACAGGAGGACTAGAGCTGACGAGTGTGTTTCTACACACTATCAAGGGCATTGTAGTACAGTTTTCTCAGGTGGGAGAATGCTGCCGATCTCCTATTTGACAATACAGCCCTTGATATATTAGAATATTACAGAACTAGAAGCCTTTTGCAAGGAAGAATGTGAGAAAATCCCAAGTACAAGAACTGAAAGCCTTTCAGCTGGCTATAAGAAGCGCTTGTAAGCTGTGATATCTGGCAGAGGAGGTGTTACTAAGTACTGATTACGTAGGGTGCCCAAACTTTTGCAGAGTGCCATAATAATGTTTTTATTTTGTAATTTTGTTCAATTTATGGCATAAAAAGTAACTATTCATCAATGTTTGCTGAAAATATTGTGTATTTTTCCCCCAGTTCCTAAAGAGACTGTATTAACTGATATTGTTGCTTTTGTAATTGAAAAGATGTTATTTGTCAAGGGGTGCCAAACCTTTGCATAAGACTGTACACAGTGTGTGTATGTGTTTATGTGAGTGTGTGTCTGTGTGTGTGTGTGTATATATATATATGTGTGTGTGTGTATATATTTCTGTATATGCATGTGTATATATATATTTATATATAGTTCACACACATTCAAACTTATTTGAATACACATTCAAAATTATTTTTATTATTATTATTTTCGTTTTTTTTTTTTTTTGTGTTTTAAAATTTTTTATTTTTGCAATGGAAATAAAAATAAAGCAGTCCTCCGTAGAGGAGGGGTGGTGGAGGGAATATATATATATATATACATATATATAAAATAATTGTCACACAACTGGGGTGACATGCCTTTCCTGCTCACCCAATTTTAGTGCACTTTAGTTATGCATAATGACCTTCTAGTCTCGATACACCCATATATATATATGTATATATATATATAGTTTTTTTTGTTTTTTTTTTTGCAATAGACAATAAAAATAACGCAGTTCTCCATAAAGGAGGGATGGTGGATGGAATATATATATACATATATATAAAATAATTGTCACACAACCTGGGTGACATGCCTTGCCTGCTCACCCAGTTTTAGTGCACCTTAGTTATTCATAATGACCATCTAGTCTCGATACACCCATAAATATATATGTATATATATATAGTTTTTTTTGTTTTTTTTTTTGCAATAGACAATAAAAATAACGCAGTTCTCCATAAAGGAGGGATGGTGGATGGAATATATATATACATATATATAAAATAATTGTCACACAACTTGGGTGACATGCCTTGCCTGCTCACCCAATTTTAGTGCAACTTAGTTATCCATAATGACCAACTAGTCTCGATACACCCATATATATATATATATGTACATATATATATAGTTTTTTTATTAGCAATAGAAAAGAAAAATAACGCAGTTCTCCGTAAAGGAGGGATGGTGGATGGAATATATATATATATATATACATTTATATAAAATAATTGTCACACAACCTGGGTGACATGCCTTGCCTGCTCACCCAATTTTAGTGCACCTTAGTTATCCATACTGACCATCTAGTCTCGACACACCCATATATATATATATATATATATATATATATATATATATATATATGTATATATATAGATATTTTTTCTTTTTCTTGTGTTTTTTTTTCGCAATGGATATTAAAAATAAAGCAGTCCTCCGTAAAGGAGGGGTGGTGGAGGGAATATATATATACATATATATATAAAATAATTGTCACACAACCTGGGTGACATGCCTTGCCTGCTCACCCAATTTTAGTGCAACTTAGTTATCCATAATGACCAACTAGTCTCGATACACCCATATATATATATATATATATGTACATATATATAGTTTTTTTATTAGCAATAGAAAAGAAAAATAACGCAGTTCTCCGTAAAGGAGGGATGGTGGATGGAATATATATATATATATATATATATATATATATATATATATACATTTATATAAAATAATTGTCACACAACCGGGGTGACATGCCTTGCCTGCTCACCCAATTTTAGTGCACCTTAGTTATTCATAATGACCATCTAGTCTCGATACACCCATAAATATATATGTATATATATATAGTTTTTTTATTAGCAATAGAAAAGAAAAATAACGCAGTTCTCCGTAAAGGAGGGATGGTGGATGGAATATATACATACATATATATAAAATAATTGTCACACAACCTGGGTGACATGCCTTGCCTGCTCACCCAATTTTAGTGCAACTTAGTTATCCATAATGACCAACTAGTCTCGATACACCCATAAATATATATGTATATATATAGTTTTTTTTTTTTCGCAATGGACAATAAAAATAACGCAGTTCTCCGTAAAGGAGGGATGGTGGATGGAATATATATATAAAATAATTGTCACACAACCGGGGTGACATGCCTTGCCTGCTCACCCAATTTTAGTGCACCTTAGTTATTCATAATGACCATCTAGTCTCGATACACCCATAAATATATATGTATATATATGTATTGTTTTTTTTTTTGTTTTTTTTTGCAATAGACAATAAAAATAGCGCAGTTCTCCATAAAGGAGGGATGGTGGATGGAATATATATATACATATATATAAAATAATTGTCACACAACCTGGGTGACATGCCTTGCCTGCTCACCCAATTTTAGTGCAACTTAGTTATCCATAATGACCAACTAGTCTCGATACACCCATATATATATATATATATATGTACATATATATAGTTTTTTTATTAGCAATAGAAAAGAAACATAACACAGTTCTCCGTAAAGGAGGGATGGTGGATGGAATATATATATATATATATATATATATATATATATATATATATATATATATATATATACATTTATATAAAATAATTGTCACACAACCTGGGTGACATGCCTTGCCTGCTCACCCAATTTTAGTGCACTTTAGTTATCCATACTGACCATCTAGTCTCGACACACCCATATATATATATATATATATATATGTATATATATAGATATTTTTTCTTTTTCTTGTGTTTTTTTTTCGCAATGGATATTAAAAATAAAGCAGTCCTCCGTAAAGGAGGGATGGTGGATGGAATATATATATAAAATAATTGTCACACAACCGGGGTGACATGCCTTGCCTGCTCACCCAATTTTAGTGCACCTTAGTTATTCATAATGACCATCTAGTCTCGATACACCCATAAATATATATGTATATATATATAGTTTTTTTATTAGCAATAGAAAAGAAAAATAACGCAGTTCTCCGTAAAGGAGGGATGGTGGATGGAATATATATATATATATATACATTTATATAAAATAATTGTCACACAACCTGGGTGACATGCCTTGCCTGCTCACCCAGTTTTAGTGCACCTTAGTTATCCATAATGACCATCTAGTCTCGATACACCCATAAATATATATGTATATATATATATATATATATAGTTTTTTTATTTTTTTCGTAATGGACAATAAAAATAACGCAGTTCTCCGTAAAGGAGGGATGGTGGATGGAATATATATATACATATATACATTTATATAAAATAATTGTCACACAACCTGGGTGACATGCCTTGCCTGCTCACCCAGTTTTAGTGCACCTTAGTTATCCATACTGACCATCTAGTCTCGATACACCCATAAATATATATACTGAACAAAAATATAAACGCAACACTCTTGTTTCTGCTCCCATTTTTCATGAGATGGACTTAAAGACCTACAATTCATTCCAGATACACAATATTACCATTTCTCTCAAACATTTCTCACAAATCAGTCTAAATGTGTGATAGTGAGCACTTCTGCTTTGCTGAGATAATCCATCCCACCTCACAGGTGTGCCACATCAAGATGCTGATCTGACATCATGGGTAGTGCACAGGTGTACCTTATACTGCCCACAATAAAAGGCCACCCTGGAATGTGCAGTTTTTTGCTTTATTGGGGGTCTGGGGACTCAGAACCGGTCAGTATCTGGTGTGACCACCATTTGCCTCATACAATGCAACACATCTTCTTCGCATAGAGTTTATCAGATTGTCAATTGTGGCCTGTGGAATGTTGGTCCACTCCTCTTCAATGGCTGTGCGAAGTTGTTGGATATTAGTGGGAACTGGTACACGCTGTCGTATACGCCGGTCAAGCACATCCCAAACATGCTCAACGGGTGACATGTCCGGTGAGTATGCTGGCCATGCAAGAACTGGGACATTTTCAGCTTCCAAGAACTGTGTACAGATCCTTGCAACATGGGGCCGTGCATCATCTGTCTGAGTGGCTGGTCTCAGACGATCTTGGAGGTGAACCTGCTGGATGTGGAGGTCCTGGGCTGGTGTGGTTACACGTGGTCTGCGGTTGTGAGGCCGGTTGGATGTACTGCCATATTCTCTGAAACGCCTTTGGAGACGGCTTATGGTTGAGAAATGAACATTCAATGCACGAGCAACAGATCTGGTTGACATTCCTGCTGTCAGCATGCCAATTGCACGCTCCCTCAATGCTTGTGGCATCTGTGGCATTTTGCTGTGAGACAAAACTGCACATTCCAGGGTGGCCT
Organism: Brienomyrus brachyistius; assembly: GCF_023856365.1. NCBI lineage: Eukaryota > Metazoa > Chordata > Actinopteri > Osteoglossiformes > Mormyridae > Brienomyrus > Brienomyrus brachyistius. The sequence goes on along the minus strand of NW_026042641.1, from coordinate 69,324 downwards.
TTTATTGTGGGCAGTATAAGGTACACCTGTGCACTACCCATGATGTCAGATCAGCATCTTGATGTGGCACACCTGTGAGGTGGGATGGATTATCTCAGCAAAGCAGAAGTGCTCACTATCACACATTTAGACTGATTTGTGAGAAATGTTTGAGAGAAATGGTAATATTGTGTATCTGGAATGAATTGTAGATCTTTAAGTCCATCTCATGAAAAATGGGAGCAAAAACAAAAGTGTTGCGTTTATATTTTTGTTCAGTGTATGTATATGTATACATATAGTTTTTTTTTGTGTTTGTGAAAACGGGTCTTTAATCGGGGAAACGGAGCGGGTAGAGCAGGACGGAACGCAGGCATTGACAAACTACAATGACGGACAGGGCAAACAGGTAAGACCAGGACTTAAAATAGGTCATGACTAATCAAAGTAATCGGGCAAAGCAGGAGACGATCAGGGAAGCACACGTGGGTAATCAGGGGGCGTGGCACACACGAGGAGCGGACAAGCCGGGCATATATGTATATCTATATAAAACCTCATTAATGAGGGACAGGGAACAGAACGGACAGACAGAACTGGCACAGGGGAAGGAGCCAGGACAAGACTTGACATAAGACAGGAAAGGCAGAGAAACAGATCAGAAAGGGGGACACGGAGGGAACAGGCAGGACAAAAGGACCGGGAGTGAACGAAGGGAACATCGGGGAAAGAGGAGCAGAAGCCAGAGGGACGAGGGACAAAGAGAGGAGGGACAGAGACAGGAGGAACAAAGCGAGGGGGAGCAGAGGCAGGAGGGACAAAGACGGGAGGCCAGGGAGAGAAGGAGGGGGAACCAAGAGGAGCCCGAGGGAGACCCAGCGGGCGACGGGAGGCAGCCGGAAGGGCTGCAGGCGGCCGGGAGGCCGGAGCCGGAGGGGCCGAGGAGACGGGGTGAGGGACAGACGCAGGGACGAAGGAGGGAGTCGGAGGGGAGACCAGGGAAGGGGACGAAGGAGCTGGAAGGGACCCTGGCGAGGGCAAGGAGAGAGGGGGAGCCGCAGCAGACGGCGACGTCCTCCGACACGCCAGAGCGGGAGGACCAGCAGGCGAATGAGGAGCCGCCGTCGGGGGGCCCGCAGGCAACCGATAAGACGCCGGAGGAGGGACCGAGGCAGGGCGACGAGGCCGCGGAGGGGGACCCGCAGACGACAGCCGACCCGGAGGGCCAGGACCCGCAGGTGCCGACCAAGCCCTAGCGCCGGCGAGGGAGGGCGAGCCAGGGGGCTGGGCGGGTGGGACCCCAGCCGTGCGTCTGTGTCCTCTCCCCTTATGGGACACAGACATAAGGACCTGCGGCCGGGGTCGGGCTCGTCGGGGTGAGGGTACCAGAGTCACAGGGGGAGAAGGGACTGGAGTGGGGCCAGGGACTGGAGCTGCAGGCTGCAGAGGGGGCGCCTGCCCGGGAGCTGCAGGCAGGGAAAGCGCCTCGGACGTGGGCGCGGTAGCTGCAGGCAGCGGAGACGGCTGCTCGGGCTCTGGGGCCGCAGGGGGCACTTATTTTATTATATAAAATAAGTGTCACACAACCGGGGTGACATGCCTTGCCTGCTTGTGGGATGAGGAAGACTCAGGGACTGGAAATGGGATTAAAACTGAAGATGTGCTCATTCCTTTGTGTATTTACAAATTTTCCTTCCGTCAGACATGAGGAGTTTGCTGCTATATTTGGCACTAATAGAGATTCTGATGCTGCTATTTTTATTGTCTATTAGTTTGTTATTATTTACAAGTTCTGTTGTGTTTTTGCATTTTTCTCTTCTGGTTAATTAACTGCTGTCTGTTTGCTGTGAAGTATGAGTGTGGTGAGTAAGACTCAGGGACTGGAAGTGGGATTACAACTAAAGATAACATGCTTATTCCTTTTTGTATTGTTTACAAATTTCCTTCCGTCAAACATGAGGAGTTTGCTGCTATATTGTGCACTAACAGAGATTCTGATGCTGCTATTTTTATTGTTTATAAATGTGTTATTGTTTCCAAGTTGAGTATTCAATAAATGCTAAATTGAGAAATTTTGTGTATCGTTTGTTATTATTAGTGTGATATTTTACCATGCAAATAGAGGGGAAAACGTCCAATTATCGGCCAAAAAAAATCAGCAGCATATATCGGCCATCGCCTGACCCTTGACTTGAAAAACCCATATCGGTCGACCTCTAGTAACAGTACATTCTGTCCAATTCATCCATCGAGTTAAGTCACACACCCACTTGAGGGGGCACTCCGGCAGACGTGAGGATGGGGATGTTCTTTCCGCTATAACATCCACTGCAGAAGTACATCTCGCTCCTGTTCACAGGGCTTACTTCAATGATGAAGCAGGGCTGGTTGTCTGGACAAGAAGTTGTCCTGCTGCTGGGTCTCGGTGCCGTTTTTCCACCTAAGCTTGAAGGTGGAAATGTGTTCCAACTTGGTCCCTGGGACTGCAGCATAGCCAAACATCGCGAGCAGCGTCGGCCACACCCACCACCAGAACCATCACACCGTCCTATACACATAAAGAAGAACTAAAACATAGAGTGTTGTGACAATCTATGCGTTAATGTTTGGCAGCATAGGTGATTCATTAAAATTATACCGAAGAATGGAAAATGTGATATTTAGAATATTTTTTGCCATTTAGTAGCTAATTTAAGCACTTACCCAATGCCTCAATTTGTTTTAGGTCAGTAATGTCTGAGCCAAAAGAATGAATGTATGAATTTAATACAATTCACCCACTCCCACCCACACACAAATCTGAAATTCAATTTAAGACACTTCTTAAACATTAGTGCATTAACAAAAAAGGAAAATCTTAAGAGATTCAGTAGGATTTTCTATGTTAGACTTAAGCTAATAGTTCAATAGTTTTTACATATTTCAATATACCAATTTGACTTTAATGTTGAAACAGATGCTAAAACATGGAATAATTTCATAACTAGAGAAACATGTTATTCACAAACACTAGCAAAGGTAGCTTATAGTTAAGCTTACTTAAGTCAGCAAGTCAGGCTACAGTGTGTAAGAATAGTCGTAAACGATAATTTGTCTCAGTCTTACATGACAGAATAAGTAAACAGAAAATATAAAATGGCTGAAACAGCGTCATTAACGCCAGCTACAGTAGAGGCGCAGAAAAGGTGTCATGACTGAAGTATTCCCAAACTCTGGAAGACCGTATGCGAGCCTTTTTTGCCGCGTGTTTCTCCAGAGGCTCCGGAGCTCCGCTGGTTGACACAGCCATGTTGGTTCATGTGCAGGGGGACGAGCGGCAAATTTCTTTTTTGCAGGGTGGTAGGTGATGTCTCATTAATATTTATGAGAGAAGTGCTACATGATTGGCCAGTGCATGCCTTACAAAATGGTGCGGCACTGCATCCAAGCCTGCGGCACTCAGAGTCACAAATACAGTGGAAACCATTTGTAGTAATTACGTCTGTCTGGCTGATTTCCAACTAATTGATATTTGTATATTTATTACATGAATATAAGGTAATATAAGGTAATAGAAGAGGTATTTAATGGTTTTCCATCTGAGGAATTTGCAAAAAACTGCAGTGCATGATGGGTCGGACCTAAAGGCTGCCTTAACGTCCTCATCTGTATGACGACATACATCAAGACTAGGAAGGTGCATAATGTTCATGTCTGGTTGCGTTTGTTGGTCCAGAAAGTAATTCAATTTCGCCATGTAGGTTACGTTCTTAAAAACTGCTTGGATATAGCCCGATTATATGCTGTGGGCCTTTTAATTTCTTTGTTTACCAGGTAGGCTACCTTCTTTAAACTGCGTTTTGTTAGACTACATATTTAGGGAGGTCTTTATAAATTTATAGTAGTCTTCATAAATATGTACATAGTTTAGCCTAACCCAGCCACTTAAGGGAGAAAGCCAGCTCAACTAGGTGTCGGTCCCAAGCCCGGATTAATGGGGAGGGTTGGCGTCAAGAAATAAAGAGACTGTATCTTCACTGCATGACTGATGTCAAAATGTGTGAAATATGTGGTTGTATTAATAAATGCATTAAAGTAGGTTAATGATTCTGTGCTGTCTAAATTGTATAGAAAATTTCTACGTATAGCCAAACAAATCTCCTCCTGTTTGAAAAGGCATAGAAAAAGCAATTTAGCCACTAAAACTTTACAGTTTTTGTGAGGGACAGTCGAATTCTCTCGTTTCTCTCGTCAAGTTTTTTTGTGATCCTGCACCTACACTTTGCCGGCCCCAGGAGGATGGGCTCCCCCTTTGAGTTTGGTCCCTCCCAAGGTTTCTTCCTTCTTGGGAGTTTTTCCATGCTATCGGCGCCTATGGCTTACTCACTGGGGGCTTTGGGTGGGCATGATATAAAGCAAAGCATTTTCCCTCCCAGTTTCCTCCTCTGGTCCACATTGCAGGACCATCAGCCATCAGAAACAGCCAGACGGTCTCCTTCAGCTTCTTTAGTGTCCTTGGAAGCCAAGGCAGTTTTAGGTCTGAGAAGAGGTTTATCAGAAGGACACATATTACGTCGTTTGTCCTGAAATGTAACATGGGGAGGAAAAGTTAAGCGGTTTAGTCAGATTGGAGTCGTTTATTCAGCAGTGGCAGCGCCAGTGACTTAATGCTACAGGTGCTATAGGGGAGTGAGATTATTTAGACCGGGTGCTTTAGCTTTTCAGCTTATGTAGATGGTGTATAGAAGCACACAGCACGATAAGCTACAGCATGGATAAAATAGGATAAAATATAAAATTCTAACGTCTAGCTCACAGAGCCTCTATGTGTACTTTGAAGAAAAAATACACTACAAGTATGCTGTAAAAACCGCAAAAATGTCTTACACAATATACAGATTTTACAGATAGTTAAAGAAAAAATGAAACCAATATTTTGGGGGTGCTGTGGGGGTACTATGGTCATTGGAGGAGGAGCTAGAGCCCCCCCCCCCAAGCTTTTCCTTGGTGCTGCCACTGTTGTTCAGATTAAAAGTAACATTGTCATTAATAAACAGTACTCTGATCAAATTTTTGCATGTACAAACACAATCAAAGTTTAACCACATGTTTAGACACAATTCACACACCTGTTACATTTCCATAATGCTAAGACTCTCTACACTTACTTCATCCACTTTCTTGTTTGGTACACAGTCATTTGATGGATGTGTAAGATCATTACCAGACCGTCTGCTGCAAACTCTACAGTTAATGAATGGCTGCAAAAACACACAGACACACAAAAACAGTATTTAAAGAGTGGTGGGCAATAAATACAGTGAGAGAAGGTGTAGTAAAGATATATCTAATGATTTAAGGCAGAGCTGCTGGAGTGCAGGGTTTAATGACACAGAACAATTTTAGAGGAAAGAGCTTCCAAAGCAGGGTCACCATAAGGCTATATTATACAAAGCAAGTTCATCTAAAAGTATGAACAACAAATCCCGTTTAACTGAACACTGCTCTGTATTAAAATACTGTCCTCCGATCAAGCTAAGTGGTCCTGTAGTTCACTATTTAAAGAGGTAAATTTAAAGGGTAATTCACACTGCACATCTACCCTGCTCTGACCAGGTTTAATTACTGGCTTTCTAATTAAAACAAGAGTTAAGTCCTGCCCTTTCACCACAAAACACCACACTGCCATTTAAGGCTGATTTCAACAATGAGTTTTAGTTAACCTGGCTCGATTGAGTTAACTCTGGGTATGTAAAACCCGCTTTGTAGTACAGCCCACAGGTCTTTAAATAAGGCCAGCTAGGGTTCATAGCTCGAAGCATAATCTACAGGTCACCCCTCAGATGATTAGCATTTGCTTCTGCCTGGTAATCCAGCCTTTAAGCCTGTAAACCTACTAAAATTTGAGAATAAGGTGAAGGAACTGGCTCTTTGAGGCCACCTATGTATTTGTTACTTTATTGTTGGCTAACTTTCCCCCGCAGGGCATCAAAAAAGTTAACATGAACCTAAATTAATTTGCTAACTGATATGTCCAATGCTCACAGTCACAGTGACTCTTTACTTACCCTCTTGTCCATGAAAATACAGTCAGCCCGATGGTCTGTTGCAGTTGACTTTGGACATTTTGTTGCTCTCAAGAGAATCTCAATGTCAATGTATTCACTGCTGATCTAAATCACATAAACACGTTATATACAAAATTGCCTACAACTGTTTTAAAGGCAATATAACAAACAATAATCACCCAAAAAATGGCAAACTGTCACAGACTTGACTGCAGCAGATTCAGAGAGAAACTGTGAGAAGGTAAAATTGACCAGGGCTGAGATATACAACCATCACTTTCATTGTGAAGAGACATTAAGCATCATATGCATTGAAATTAAAACATCAAAATCAATGTGATACTCATTAGTTCAGCTTGCAGATGATGAAAGTTTCACACTTTTGTAAACACTTTCTCAGCAGTTACCTTCGGACGGCCCTGGATGTTATAGAAATTCATGTGCTGACGGGTTCCTTGATGAGCATTTTCGACTGCGAGTTTAATGGCCGTCTTGTGAGTGCAGGGAGACTGTGGTAATCTTGCTGGGCCTCTGTGGAGATAAGCAGAGCTCCATAAGCCAAAACCAGAAGCAGCAGGCGGGTCATCTTCCTCTCAGCTTTGAAGGGAGAAGCAGGACTGAGGACACTGATCTGTGGTCCCCTTATCCAGCACGTCCAGGGGCGTGTCCTTCACTCGAAACAAACAGACCTTTGAACAACATTGGAAAACTCTTCAGGATGAATTGAGGCAGGTGGTCAAGTGGGTTTATTGTTATTTCAGCAATATACACAGTACACAGTGAAAGGAAACATTGTTCCTCCTGGACCACGGTGCAACACAAAGAAGAAAAACAGAAACAACACAAGATGACACAAGTGCGGGCAAGATAGAACTATACAGAGTGAAAGGAGCACAAACAGAGGGAGAAAGTGCAAGATAAACACAAGAGCAACAATACAATACTACAGGACAAGACAGCGCAGTCAAGAACACAGAGTGCAGCCAGAGCTAACCTGAATAGGGGCATCAAGGTTGCCAGGCAGGCAGAGAAACAGAAAATAGAGGTCTACTTCACATACAACAACCCACAGTGGGTGTGGCAGGGAATACAACACATTACAAACTTCAAAGGCAACAACACCGTCACTGTTAACAGCAACGCCCTTTTAGCAAAGGAGCTAAACAGCTTCTTTGCTCGTCTGGAGGAACACAGAGCAGACATAGCCACACTGCCCCCTCCCCCAATCTCCAGCACTCACAGACTCCCTCTGCAGGAACACCACGCGAGAAGGCACATTGCATCTCTAGGTGTGTGGAGTTTAAGACAAGGCAAGTGATGCTACGATAATATAATTCCTTGGTAAGACCCCACCTAGAATATTGTGTGCGGGTTTGGTTACCATACCTTAAGAAGGACATTGCTGCCTTGGAAAAGGTGCAACGTAGGGCAACGAGAATGATTCCTGGTCTTAGAGGAATGTCTAATGAGGAGAGGTTAGCTGAGCTGAATCTGTTTAGCCTCGAGCAAAGGAGACTAAGGGGGGACATAATCCAGGTGTTTAAGATTCTAACAGGTCTGGATGCTGTTCAGCCAAATGGCTATTTCAATGTTAGTTTAAATACCAGAACTCGTGGCCATAAGTGGAAATTAGCTGGAGAACATTTTAAAACGAATTTGATGAAGCATTTCTGTACACAGCGTGTAGTTAGAGTATGGAATAGTCTTCCTGTTATTGTAACACAAGCTAAAACCCTGGGTTCTTTTAAATCAGAGCTAGATAAGATTTTTGAGCTATTAGCTAAGTTCTCCTCAAAGGAGCTTGATGGGCCGAATGGCCTCCTCTCATTTGTAAATCTCTTTGGTTCTTATGAGTCAGCTTACAGAGATGAGGTCCAGAAACTGATAGGTTGGAGTTCAGCAAACAATTTGGCACTAAACAGCACAAAGACAAAGGAATCACTGACTTCAGGAAGGATGGAGGCGACACTGGCCTGCCTAGATGGATGGATGGATGTTTTTATTGACATTGTAAGTACAATGAGATTTAGTTTGGAACGCGCCAGCAGCTACACAGTATATTTACAATTATATAGATTGTGAGGCATAAAATAAGGTGTGAGTAATATAACATAACGACATAATATAAGTAATCATTAATTAATCATTACAGATGGTATGAGGTGTGAACCGCTAGGCTGCTATGGCATGTTTGGTATCAAACCGATGGAAAATCACTCCAGTTTCCAAATCTGGTCAGTGGTTACCACGAAAGTGAATATATCAAAAGTTACACCAGCCTAACGAAAATCATCAATACAAGGGAAATCACTCTGGTCATAAATCTCAAAAGGACTGATACAGACCCCCTTCCGAAAGCCCGCCAAATGGATGGTCAGCCATTGGTCCAGGAGTCGAATTCCTGGTCACTCCTATTCACGAACTTTACACTATAAAACCTGGCACCTCAGAACAAAGCCAGGAGAGGAGAAACAGAAGGGAGGAGAAAACAAAAGACCATCAGCACGAAGAGAGGCAGAGAACATCAGCCCAAGAGAAGAGAAGCCCACAAGAAGCCCTCCTGAAGCCTATCAGTGAAGACCCAGCTGGACAGAGAACTGCAACCAAGCCCAAGCTTCACCAGGAGAGGGAATCAGAGGGGCTCCACTCCAACAACCGCTGCAAACACCGCGCCTCCCTGAGTGCCATCACCCATCAGCTCATCAGCCTCCGCAACCAACTGCCAAGACCCCCCCCCCCCCCCACTCTGCAACCAAGTAAACAAACTTCCTTTCATTTATAACAACCTAAACTCCTATTCACCTGCTATATTACTTTAGGACAGTATTTCCACAAATTGCTTGCTTTGCAGAACAGTATTTTCCCTTTTAAGGTTACTCATTTTAAATCTGGTCATTGCATTTTCATGATTACATTGTTTGTGTCCACTCCGTTATTTCGTGTTTATTGTTTGTTAGGTGTAATGTCTGTCTTATGTTAGTTATAGGAATAAATGCATGTCTTTTACACAACTTCAGCCTCCGTTCATTGAGTGCTCACAAGAATCCCTGCCTGTGCGATCTACGCTCTGAAACCTCAAATTCGCCTGAAATATCGCGAGACTCTCTCTCATTGGCCGTGAGGGGAGCTTCGCTACCGATCGTTTACATTACCTGGTGACGCAGCTCGTTGGACAAGCCTTCTATTCTAACCCAGGTTATTACGTGATACTGGTTATTAATGAGTTCCATTTAAGTCACACATTAACAGACTCACGGTGTTTCGCAATTGAGTTTGAGCCGACCATTCAGCATAAAAATTGGTTAATAATCACAAGGCACAAGGTTTAAACTTATTCTGAGCACACAATTTAAACTTTTTATGACCGAACGTGCAGTGAAGAAGCGCTACTGTCAACTGGTTGCAAAAGTCGCACTCATGGCAATCTGAAGGCATTTAAGCGGGATCATATGGGCTTATTATAGTTATTTTTATTTCTATTATTAGTAGTTATATTATTTTGTTTTATTTTCGGTGATTTCATTGTAGTTCTTTCGTATTAAACTGCAGTAAACTTTAACCCTATGTCTGACGAGATTCTCAGATGTAGCGCTTTGTTTCCAGGTTCAATTCGGACGAGTGTCTCCGTTTCTATATATCCTGGGAGAGATCTCTCTATTAGCGAACGGGAATACTTGTTATGAGGTTCTAACCTAAATTATGTTGCGCTTGGACATAAGACCGATAGCTTAGTTACCTATCAGGATCATACTCGTATGTGTGTGCCTGCTTTAGACAAAGCAAGTTTAACACAACTTTGCGCTGTGAGCCAAGTGTGTGTCATTTAGAAATTGGGAGTCTCCTGTGCTTGAGACCCGCCGTGGTTAAGCACCATTTGCGACGAGATATAGTGCACTCACAATTTAAATCTGTCGCCGTAACGCGTGCGCCGTCTCGCTTCAGTAATTGTTTTAAGGGGTGATGACGAAGATGACGAATTTACTTTCCTGAAGAGGAGCAGGATGGGTCACGCGTTCTGTAAGATTTGTCTCCCACGGGGAAGGAACGATGTCAGTCGGCATGAAAAATCCAAGTCATTAGTGAATGACAGAGCCGCATGAGTGAACATGAAAAATTAATAGAAAATAAATGACAAATGGTTATTTTATATTTTATATATTTTATATATTTATATTTATATTATATTTTATATAATTTATATTATTTTATATTTCCTGTCTTAAAATGTAAGGGATACTGGAGCCTGGTTGCGGTGGTGGGATGGCTCACGGCGGGTGCCGGAAAATTTCCTTTATTTTCAAATCCAAACCTTGACAGGTATGCTGCTGTTCCAAATCATGGGTGCATGTTACAAGTGTCCCCAAGATCAGGGTGCAGTTTACTCTGCAACTCCAATGGAGGGGGACGGGGTTGTCCGTCAAGTTCACCGAACAGAGTTGCGTCCAGTACCACAGGGGGTTGTTATGTCAGGGGAAGATGTTCTGGTAATGTCTCCTGAGTCTGGGTTGCCCACAGGGGCAACAGAAATGGAATCGGATGAGGACTCTGTGATTTTACGGGGACAGGGCTGGTGGGAGGGGTCGCAATAGAGCATCCACAAGTAGGCCTCGTATAATGGAGGAGGTTATGTCCCCCCCGAGGTGTAGAGACCAGTTAAACGTTCGGTGAGGTCCACCACTGGTCATCATACCAACCCTTATAAGTTACCACGGTCAGTGAATGATCGTTCGGTTGGGGAGGAAGACCAGTGGTTTGGGGATAGAATTCTTAGCTGTGATCGTTGGGTCATCAATTTCATTTTGGGGGATGGATTGTAGCCAGGCAATTATAGGCAGGTATAGGAACTGCAGTTCGGACTGGAGGCATAGCCGGGGCGAGATGGCTGTGCATGTTCCGATGGTAGGGCATATTGGCAAAGGAGCAGGCACGGGAAAGACAGGCAGGGTCCTGATAGATTTGGTGGAGCATCGGCGGGCATATTGAATTTGCAGTGTAGCAGCCTTTCTGTTTGCTTGTTTCAGGGGTGAACAATCTTATCCGCAAAGGGCCGGTGTGTATGCAGGTTTTCGCTGCAACTCCCTAATTAGATTTCTAATTAGAGGACTGATTAGCTGAAGAGTCCTCATACCTGGTTTTGAAGAGCTGACCTAAAGGTTACCCCAAAAACCTGTTTTTTTTTTGTTTGAATGGGGCAGTGAGTCATGGGGTAAACTACTGTTCTTTAGGGGTTTTCAAGGTGGAATTACGGGTCGATAATTTTAAGGATCAGGTTGTAAACCTCCCTGGTGTTGCTTTAATATGTTTTATCTGAGGTTGTATCGTGTATTATCAAGCCAGCCGGCTTAGTGGCCTCGGGAGCGGGGTTTAGTGGGAGCAGCTGGCTAGTTTTATTTTCTTTTTTGTTTGTGTCTTTTTCTTTGTTGTATGTATATTTTGGGTTCATTATTAGGCAGGCTGGGCCTTTTGGCACCTGTAGTCTGGGTGCTGGATTGCCCATAGGGGTCTTTTTTATTGCTGTGATTTGCTGTGTCATTCACTAGTGTGATTTGTGCTGGATGTGTTTTTAAGGTTGTGCTGTGGCGTGTACCTGAGCAAACTTTGGGCAACCTGTTCTCTTGTTGGCTTTATTGACAAAGGGTGGATTAGTCTAATTACGGCCTGCTACAAATAGCTGCATATAACGTATAAAAAAAATCACCTTATGGGTGCTCCGTAGGGTAGCAAGATCTTGAGTTTTTTTTACAGTACTCGGGTACGTTTTAAAATTTTCGACCAATCAGCAAACATTATTCTGACAGCATAGCTGGGAAACCAATGAAAAGTGAGTGCAACGTTCTAGAACTTGACTTCGGGTTGACGCTCCCTATAAAAGAGCTGGGTACTGCTTCAAGGCGTTCAGTTGGCGCTACCTCCTGATAGAGTAGCACTGTACGGCTCTTGTTCCGTAAAACAACATCAAAAGGATGAAAAAAAAAACAATATTTAAAGAAGACGAAAAAAATCAATTTTTAAAGAAGACGAAAAAAACATCGTCTAAAAAAATAAGCCAAAAAAATAATATCCGAAGAAGGAAAAACATGCAAAGTAAAAAAAAACAAACAAAAATAAAAAACAATATCCAAAGAAGAAGGAAAAAAACATCCAAAGGGAGAAAAGAAGAACTGAAGGGCCAACGAGGTAGGAGGAAATACAAATTTCGTTTCAGCACCGTTGGAGTGCCAAGCCGTGAAAAGCATTTGGCCAGAAGACAAGGTAAGTGTTGTATCTGTTATTTTAAAACAGCGCTTTTCAAAATGCTGCTTTATAATCGTTTGAGATCGTTAGCCAGTGTGACAGCTGAAGGCTTTTTGAGTTTACCAACATAAAGTTTTATTTCTGTATTAGGACATTGTCAGGAACAATGATGTGTTCATCGCTATGATGTGGTCAAAAAGCGATGCATTGAATCTTAGAAACATTTGTGATTTTTCAAACGATGCTTTTCCTTTTATTTAATCAGTAAAATTTCCATCGGTTTTATATAGTGCCCCTTGAAATATGTCTTTAGCTCATTTTCCGGGCATTTTACTAGAATGCATCCTGAGAAATACACAAGCTCTGCTGCATTTCCGTGCCTCGATGTTTAGTGCCGAGTATAATTGTTGCAGTTGCCTTTTATATATTCCATGAGACCTGTTGGTACCAAGAGAAGTGTGAGACTGTCAGGGTGAATTTATCATACAATCGCACGCATAAATACCTGAGGGTTGCCAGTCCTTTTGCGTTGTTACAGGAGGACTAGAGCTGACGAGTGTGTTTCTACACACTATCAAGGGCATTGTAGTACAGTTTTCTCAGGTGGGAGAATGCTGCCGATCTCCTATTTGACAATACAGCCCTTGATATATTAGAATATTACAGAACTAGAAGCCTTTTGCAAGGAAGAATGTGAGAAAATCCCAAGTACAAGAACTGAAAGCCTTTCAGCTGGCTATAAGAAGCGCTTGTAAGCTGTGATATCTGGCAGAGGAGGTGTTACTAAGTACTGATTACGTAGGGTGCCCAAACTTTTGCAGAGTGCCATAATAATGTTTTTATTTTGTAATTTTGTTCAATTTATGGCATAAAAAGTAACTATTCATCAATGTTTGCTGAAAATATTGTGTATTTTTCCCCCAGTTCCTAAAGAGACTGTATTAACTGATATTGTTGCTTTTGTAATTGAAAAGATGTTATTTGTCAAGGGGTGCCAAACCTTTGCATAAGACTGTACACAGTGTGTGTATGTGTTTATGTGAGTGTGTGTCTGTGTGTGTGTGTGTATATATATATATGTGTGTGTGTGTATATATTTCTGTATATGCATGTGTATATATATATTTATATATAGTTCACACACATTCAAACTTATTTGAATACACATTCAAAATTATTTTTATTATTATTATTTTCGTTTTTTTTTTTTTTTGTGTTTTAAAATTTTTTATTTTTGCAATGGAAATAAAAATAAAGCAGTCCTCCGTAGAGGAGGGGTGGTGGAGGGAATATATATATATATATACATATATATAAAATAATTGTCACACAACTGGGGTGACATGCCTTTCCTGCTCACCCAATTTTAGTGCACTTTAGTTATGCATAATGACCTTCTAGTCTCGATACACCCATATATATATATGTATATATATATATAGTTTTTTTTGTTTTTTTTTTTGCAATAGACAATAAAAATAACGCAGTTCTCCATAAAGGAGGGATGGTGGATGGAATATATATATACATATATATAAAATAATTGTCACACAACCTGGGTGACATGCCTTGCCTGCTCACCCAGTTTTAGTGCACCTTAGTTATTCATAATGACCATCTAGTCTCGATACACCCATAAATATATATGTATATATATATAGTTTTTTTTGTTTTTTTTTTTGCAATAGACAATAAAAATAACGCAGTTCTCCATAAAGGAGGGATGGTGGATGGAATATATATATACATATATATAAAATAATTGTCACACAACTTGGGTGACATGCCTTGCCTGCTCACCCAATTTTAGTGCAACTTAGTTATCCATAATGACCAACTAGTCTCGATACACCCATATATATATATATATGTACATATATATATAGTTTTTTTATTAGCAATAGAAAAGAAAAATAACGCAGTTCTCCGTAAAGGAGGGATGGTGGATGGAATATATATATATATATATACATTTATATAAAATAATTGTCACACAACCTGGGTGACATGCCTTGCCTGCTCACCCAATTTTAGTGCACCTTAGTTATCCATACTGACCATCTAGTCTCGACACACCCATATATATATATATATATATATATATATATATGTATGTATATATATAGATATTTTTTCTTTTTCTTGTGTTTTTTTTTTCGCAATGGATATTAAAAATAAAGCAGTCCTCCGTAAAGGAGGGGTGGTGGAGGGAATATATATATACATATATATATAAAATAATTGTCACACAACCTGGGTGACATGCCTTGCCTGCTCACCCAATTTTAGTGCAACTTAGTTATCCATAATGACCAACTAGTCTCGATACACCCATATATATATATATATATGTACATATATATAGTTTTTTTATTAGCAATAGAAAAGAAAAATAACGCAGTTCTCCGTAAAGGAGGGATGGTGGATGGAATATATATATATATATATATATATATATATATATATATATATATATATATATATATATACATTTATATAAAATAATTGTCACACAACCTGGGTGACATGCCTTGCCTGCTCACCCAATTTTAGTGCACTTTAGTTATCCATACTGACCATCTAGTCTCGACACACCCATATATATATATATATATATATATATATATATATATATATATATATATATGTATATATATATAGATATTTTTTCTTTTTCTTGTGTTTTTTTTTCGCAATGGATATTAAAAATAAAGCAGTCCTCCGTAAAGGAGGGGTGGTGGAGGGAATATATATATACATATATATATAAAATAATTGTCACACAACCTGGGTGACATGCCTTGCCTGCTCACCCAATTTTAGTGCAACTTAGTTATCCATAATGACCAACTAGTCTCGATACACCCATATATATATATATATATATGTACATATATATAGTTTTTTTATTAGCAATAGAAAAGAAAAATAACGCAGTTCTCCGTAAAGGAGGGATGGTGGATGGAATATATATATATATATATATATATATATATATATACATTTATATAAAATAATTGTCACACAACCTGGGTGACATGCCTTGCCTGCTCACCCAATTTTAGTGCACTTTAGTTATCCATACTGACCATCTAGTCTCGACACACCCATATATATATATATATATATATATATATATATATATATATATGTATATATATATAGATATTTTTTCTTTTTCTTGTGTTTTTTTTTCGCAATGGATATTAAAAATAAAGCAGTCCTCCGTAAAGGAGGGATGGTGGATGGAATATATATATAAAATAATTGTCACACAACCGGGGTGACATGCCTTGCCTGCTCACCCAATTTTAGTGCACCTTAGTTATTCATAATGACCATCTAGTCTCGATACACCCATAAATATATATGTATATATATATAGTTTTTTTATTAGCAATAGAAAAGAAAAATAACGCAGTTCTCCGTAAAGGAGGGATGGTGGATGGAATATATATATATATATATACATTTATATAAAATAATTGTCACACAACCTGGGTGACATGCCTTGCCTGCTCACCCAATTTTAGTGCACTTTAGTTATCCAGAATGACCATCTAGTCTCGATACACCCATGAATATATATGTATATATATATATATATAGTTTTTCTGTTTTTTTTTTGCAATAGACAATAAAAATAACGCAGTTCTCCGTAAAGGAGGGATGGTGGATGGAATATGTATATGCATATATATAAAATAATTGTCACACAACCTGGGTGACATGCCTTGCCTGCTCACCCAATTTTAGTGCACCTCAGTTATCCATACTGACCATCTAGTCTCGACACACCCATATATATATATATATATATATATATATATATATATGTATATATATAGATATTTTTTCTTTTTCTTGTGTTTTTTTTTCGCAATGGATATTAAAAATAAAGCAGTCCTCCGTAAAGGAGGGGTGGTGGAGGGAATATATATATACATTTATATAAAATAATTGTCACACAACTGGGGAGACATGCCTTGCCTGCTCACCCAATTTTAGTGCACCTTAGTTATCCATAATGACCAACTAGTCTCGATACACCCATAAATATATATATATATATGTACATATATATAGTTTTTTTATTAGCAATAGAAAAGAAAAATAACGCAGTTCTCCGTAAAGGAGGGATGGTGGATGGAATATATACATACATATATATAAAATAATTGTCACACAACCTGGGTGACATGCCTTGCCTGCTCACCCAATTTTAGTGCAACTTAGTTATCCATAATGACCAACTAGTCTCGATACACCCATAAATATATATGTATATATATAGTTTTTTTTTTTTCGCAATGGACAATAAAAATAACGCAGTTCTCCGTAAAGGAGGGATGGTGGATGGAATATATATATAAAATAATTGTCACACAACCGGGGTGACATGCCTTGCCTGCTCACCCAATTTTAGTGCACCGTAGTTATTCATAATGACCATCTAGTCTCGATACACCCATAAATATATATGTATACATATGTATTGTTTTTTTTTTTTTTTTTTTTTGCAATATACAATAAAAATAGCGCAGTTCTCCATAAAGGAGGGATGGTGGATGGAATATATATATACATATATATAAAATAATTGTCACACAACCTGGGTGACATGCCTTGCCTGCTCACCCAATTTTAGTGCAACTTAGTTATCCATAATGACCAACTAGTCTCGATACACCCATATATATATATATATATATGTACATATATATAGTTTTTTTATTAGCAATAGAAAAGAAAAATAACACAGTTCTCCGTAAAGGAGGGATGGTGGATGGAATATATATATATATATATATATATATATATATATATATATATATATATATATATATATATATATACATTTATATAAAATAATTGTCACACAACCTGGGTGACATGCCTTGCCTGCTCACCCAATTTTAGTGCACTTTAGTTATCCATACTGACCATCTAGTCTCGACACACCCATATATATATATATATATATATATATGTATATATATAGATATTTTTTCTTTTTCTTGTGTTTTTTTTTCGCAATGGATATTAAAAATAAAGCAGTCCTCCGTAAAGGAGGGATGGTGGATGGAATATATATATAAAATAATTGTCACACAACCGGGGTGACATGCCTTGCCTGCTCACCCAATTTTAGTGCACCTTAGTTATTCATAATGACCATCTAGTCTCGATACACCCATAAATATATATGTATATATATATATAGTTTTTTTATTAGCAATAAAAAAGAAAAATAACGTAGTTCTCCGTAAAGGAGGGATGGTGGATGGAATATATATATATATATATATATATATATATATATATATATATACATTTATATAAAATAATTGTCACACAACCTGGGTGACATGCCTTGCCTGCTCACCCAATTTTAGTGCACTTTAGTTATCCAGAATGACCATCTAGTCTCGATACACCCATGAATATATATGTATATATATATATATATATATATATATATAGTTTTTCTGTTTTTTTTTTGCAATAGACAATAAAAATAACGCAGTTCTCCATAAAGGAGGGATGGTGGATGGAATATGTATATGCATATATATAAAATAATTGTCACACAACCTGGGTGACATGCCTTGCCTGCTCACCCAATTTTAGTGCACCTTAGTTATCCATACTGACCATCTAGTCTCGATACACCCATATATATATATGTATATATATAGTTTTTTTTTTTTCGCAATGGACAATAAAAATAACGCAGTTCTCCGTAAAGGAGGGATGGTGGATGGAATATATATATATATATATATACATTTATATAAAATAATTGTCACACAACCTGGGTGACATGCCTTGCCTGCTCACCCAGTTTTAGTGCACCTTAGTTATCCATAATGACCATCTAGTCTCGATACACCCATAAATATATATGTATATATATATATATATATATATATATATATATAGTTTTTTTATTTTTTTCGTAATGGACAATAAAAATAACGCAGTTCTCTGTAAAGGAGGGATGGTGGATGGAATATATATATACATATATACATTTATATAAAATAATTGTCACACAACCTGGGTGACATGCCTTGCCTGCTCACCCAGTTTTAGTGCACCTTAGTTATCCATACTGACCATCTAGTCTCGATACACCCATAAATATATATACTGAACAAAAATATAAACGCAACACTCTTGTTTCTGCTCCCATTTTTCATGAGATGGACTTAAAGACCTGTACACCTGTGCACTACCCATGATGTCAGATCAGCATCTTGATGTGGCACACCTGTGAGGTGGGATGGATTATCTCAGCAAAGCAGAAGTGCTCACTATCACACATTTAGACTGATTTGTGAGAAATGTTTGAGAGAAATGGTAATATTGTGTATCTGGAATGAATTGTAGATCTTTAAGTCCATCTCATGAAAAATGGGAGCAAAAACAAAAGTGTTGCGTTTATATTTTTGTTCAGTGTATGTATATGTATACATATAGTTTTTTTTGTGTTTGTGAAAACGGGTCTTTAATCGGGGAAACGGAGCGGGTAGAGCAGGACGGAACGCAGGCATTGACAAACTACAATGACGGACAGGGCAAACAGGTAAGACCAGGACTTAAAATAGGTCATGACTAATCAAAGTAATCGGGCAAAGCAGGAGACGATCAGGGAAGCACACGTGGGTAATCAGGGGGCGTGGCACACACGAGGAGCGGACAAGCCGGGCATATATGTATATCTATATAAAACCTCATTAATGAGGGACAGGGAACAGAACGGACAGACAGAACTGGCACAGGGGAAGGAGCCAGGACAAGACTTGACATAAGACAGGAAAGGCAGAGAAACAGATCAGAAAGGGGGACACGGAGGGAACAGGCAGGACAAAAGGACCGGGAGTGAACGAAGGGAACATCGGGGAAAGAGGAGCAGAAGCCAGAGGGACGAGGGACAAAGAGAGGAGGGACAGAGACAGGAGGAACAAAGCGAGGGGGAGCAGAGGCAGGAGGGACAAAGACGGGAGGCCAGGGAGAGAAGGAGGGGGAACCAAGAGGAGCCCGAGGGAGACCCAGCGGGCGACGGGAGGCAGCCGGAAGGGCTGCAGGCGGCCGGGAGGCCGGAGCCGGAGGGGCCGAGGAGACGGGGTGAGGGACAGACGCAGGGACGAAGGAGGGAGTCGGAGGGGAGACCAGGGAAGGGGACGAAGGAGCTGGAAGGGACCCTGGCGAGGGCAAGGAGAGAGGGGGAGCCGCAGCAGACGGCGACGTCCTCCGACACGCCAGAGCGGGAGGACCAGCAGGCGAATGAGGAGCCGCCGTCGGGGGGCCCGCAGGCAACCGATAAGACGCCGGAGGAGGGACCGAGGCAGGGCGACGAGGCCGCGGAGGGGGACCCGCAGACGACAGCCGACCCGGAGGGCCAGGACCCGCAGGTGCCGACCAAGCCCTAGCGCCGGCGAGGGAGGGCGAGCCAGGGGGCTGGGCGGGTGGGACCCCAGCCGTGCGTCTGTGTCCTCTCCCCTTATGGGACACAGACATAAGGACCTGCGGCCGGGGTCGGGCTCGTCGGGGTGAGGGTACCAGAGTCACAGGGGGAGAAGGGACTGGAGTGGGGCCAGGGACTGGAGCTGCAGGCTGCAGAGGGGGCGCCTGCCCGGGAGCTGCAGGCAGGGAAAGCGCCTCGGACGTGGGCGCGGTAGCTGCAGGCAGCGGAGACGGCTGCTCGGGCTCTGGGGCCGCAGGGGGCACTTATTTTATTATATAAAATAAGTGTCACACAACCGGGGTGACATGCCTTGCCTGCTTGTGGGATGAGGAAGACTCAGGGACTGGAAATGGGATTAAAACTGAAGATGTGCTCATTCCTTTGTGTATTTACAAATTTTCCTTCCGTCAGACATGAGGAGTTTGCTGCTATATTTGGCACTAATAGAGATTCTGATGCTGCTATTTTTATTGTCTATTAGTTTGTTATTATTTACAAGTTCTGTTGTGTTTTTGCATTTTTCTCTTCTGGTTAATTAACTGCTGTCTGTTTGCTGTGAAGTATGAGTGTGGTGAGTAAGACTCAGGGACTGGAAGTGGGATTACAACTAAAGATAACATGCTTATTCCTTTTTGTATTGTTTACAAATTTCCTTCCGTCAAACATGAGGAGTTTGCTGCTATATTGTGCACTAACAGAGATTCTGATGCTGCTATTTTTATTGTTTATAAATGTGTTATTGTTTCCAAGTTGAGTATTCAATAAATGCTAAATTGAGAAATTTTGTGTATCGTTTGTTATTATTAGTGTGATATTTTACCATGCAAATAGAGGGGAAAACGTCCAATTATCGGCCAAAAAAAATCAGCAGCATATATCGGCCATCGCCTGACCCTTGACTTGAAAAACCCATATCGGTCGACCTCTAGTAACAGTACATTCTGTCCAATTCATCCATCGAGTTAAGTCACACACCCACTTGAGGGGGCACTCCGGCAGACGTGAGGATGGGGATGTTCTTTCCGCTATAACATCCACTGCAGAAGTACATCTCGCTCCTGTTCACAGGGCTTACTTCAATGATGAAGCAGGGCTGGTTGTCTGGACAAGAAGTTGTCCTGCTGCTGGGTCTCGGTGCCGTTTTTCCACCTAAGCTTGAAGGTGGAAATGTGTTCCAACTTGGTCCCTGGGACTGCAGCATAGCCAAACATCGCGAGCAGCGTCGGCCACACCCACCACCAGAACCATCACACCGTCCTATACACATAAAGAAGAACTAAAACATAGAGTGTTGTGACAATCTATGCGTTAATGTTTGGCAGCATAGGTGATTCATTAAAATTATACCGAAGAATGGAAAATGTGATATTTAGAATATTTTTTGCCATTTAGTAGCTAATTTAAGCACTTACCCAATGCCTCAATTTGTTTTAGGTCAGTAATGTCTGAGCCAAAAGAATGAATGTATGAATTTAATACAATTCACCCACTCCCACCCACACACAAATCTGAAATTCAATTTAAGACACTTCTTAAACATTAGTGCATTAACAAAAAAGGAAAATCTTAAGAGATTCAGTAGGATTTTCTATGTTAGACTTAAGCTAATAGTTCAATAGTTTTTACATATTTCAATATACCAATTTGACTTTAATGTTGAAACAGATGCTAAAACATGGAATAATTTCATAACTAGAGAAACATGTTATTCACAAACACTAGCAAAGGTAGCTTATAGTTAAGCTTACTTAAGTCAGCAAGTCAGGCTACAGTGTGTAAGAATAGTCGTAAACGATAATTTGTCTCAGTCTTACATGACAGAATAAGTAAACAGAAAATATAAAATGGCTGAAACAGCGTCATTAACGCCAGCTACAGTAGAGGCGCAGAAAAGGTGTCATGACTGAAGTATTCCCAAACTCTGGAAGACCGTATGCGAGCCTTTTTTGCCGCGTGTTTCTCCAGAGGCTCCGGAGCTCCGCTGGTTGACACAGCCATGTTGGTTCATGTGCAGGGGGACGAGCGGCAAATTTCTTTTTTGCAGGGTGGTAGGTGATGTCTCATTAATATTTATTAATTTACTTACAAAATGGTGCGGCACTGCATCCAAGCCTGCGGCACTCAGAGTCACAAATACAGTGGAAACCATTTGTAGTAATTACGTCTGTCTGGCTGATTTCCAACTAATTGATATTTGTATATTTATTACATGAATATAAGGTAATATAAGGTAATAGAAGAGGTATTTAATGGTTTTCCATCTGAGGAATTTGCAAAAAACTGCAGTGCATGATGGGTCGGACCTAAAGGCTGCCTTAACGTCCTCATCTGTATGACGACATACATCAAGACTAGGAAGGTGCATAATGTTCATGTCTGGTTGCGTTTGTTGGTCCAGAAAGTAATTCAATTTCGCCATGTAGGTTACGTTCTTAAAAACTGCTTGGATATAGCCCGATTATATGCTGTGGGCCTTTTAATTTCTTTGTTTACCAGGTAGGCTACCTTCTTTAAACTGCGTTTTGTTAGACTACATATTTAGGGAGGTCTTTATAAATTTATAGTAGTCTTCATAAATATGTACATAGTTTAGCCTAACCCAGCCACTTAAGGGAGAAAGCCAGCTCAACTAGGTGTCGGTCCCAAGCCCGGATTAATGGGGAGGGTTGGCGTCAAGAAATAAAGAGACTGTATCTTCACTGCATGACTGATGTCAAAATGTGTGAAATATGTGGTTGTATTAATAAATGCATTAAAGTAGGTTAATGATTCTGTGCTGTCTAAATTGTATAGAAAATTTCTACGTATAGCCAAACAAATCTCCTCCTGTTTGAAAAGGCATAGAAAAAGCAATTTAGCCACTAAAACTTTACAGTTTTTGTGAGGGACAGTCGAATTCTCTCGTTTCTCTCGTCAAGTTTTTTTGTGATCCTGCACCTACACTTTGCCGGCCCCAGGAGGATGGGCTCCCCCTTTGAGTTTGGTCCCTCCCAAGGTTTCTTCCTTCTTGGGAGTTTTTCCATGCTATCGGCGCCTATGGCTTACTCACTGGGGGCTTTGGGTGGGCATGATATAAAGCAAAGCATTTTCCCTCCCAGTTTCCTCCTCTGGTCCACATTGCAGGACCATCAGCCATCAGAAACAGCCAGACGGTCTCCTTCAGCTTCTTTAGTGTCCTTGGAAGCCAAGGCAGTTTTAGGTCTGAGAAGAGGTTTATCAGAAGGACACATATTACGTCGTTTGTCCTGAAATGTAACATGGGGAGGAAAAGTTAAGCGGTTTAGTCAGATTGGAGTCGTTTATTCAGCAGTGGCAGCGCCAGTGACTTAATGCTACAGGTGCTATAGGGGAGTGAGATTATTTAGACCGGGTGCTTTAGCTTTTCAGCTTATGTAGATGGTGTATAGAAGCACACAGCACGATAAGCTACAGCATGGATAAAATAGGATAAAATATGAAATTCTAACGTCTAGCTCACAGAGCCTCTATGTGTACTTTGAAGAAAAAATACACTACAAGTATGCTGTAAAAACCGCAAAAATGTCTTACACAATATACAGATTTTACAGATAGTTAAAGAAAAAATGAAACCAATATTTTGGGGGTGCTGTGGGGGTACTATGGTCATTGGAGGAGGAGCTAGAGCCCCCCCCCCCAAGCTTTTCCTTGGTGCTGCCACTGTTGTTCAGATTAAAAGTAACATTGTCATTAATAAACAGTACTCTGATCAAATTTTTGCATGTACAAACACAATCAAAGTTTAACCACATGTTTAGACACAATTCACACACCTGTTACATTTCCATAATGCTAAGACTCTCTACACTTACTTCATCCACTTTCTTGTTTGGTACACAGTCATTTGATGGATGTGTAAGATCATTACCAGACCGTCTGCTGCAAACTCTACAGTTAATGAATGGCTGCAAAAACACACAGACACACAAAAACAGTATTTAAAGAGTGGTGGGCAATAAATACAGTGAGAGAAGGTGTAGTAAAGATATATCTAATGATTTAAGGCAGAGCTGCTGGAGTGCAGGGTTTAATGACACAGAACAATTTTAGAGGAAAGAGCTTCCAAAGCAGGGTCACCATAAGGCTATATTATACAAAGCAAGTTCATCTAAAAGTATGAACAACAAATCCCGTTTAACTGAACACTGCTCTGTATTAAAATACTGTCCTCCGATCAAGCTAAGTGGTCCTGTAGTTCACTATTTAAAGAGGTAAATTTAAAGGGTAATTCACACTGCACATCTACCCTGCTCTGACCAGGTTTAATTACTGGCTTTCTAATTAAAACAAGAGTTAAGTCCTGCCCTTTCACCACAAAACACCACACTGCCATTTAAGGCTGATTTCAACAATGAGTTTTAGTTAACCTGGCTCGATTGAGTTAACTCTGGGTATGTAAAACCCGCTTTGTAGTACAGCCCACAGGTCTTTAAATAAGGCCAGCTAGGGTTCATAGCTCGAAGCATAATCTACAGGTCACCCCTCAGATGATTAGCATTTGCTTCTGCCTGGTAATCCAGCCTTTAAGCCTGTAAACCTACTAAAATTTGAGAATAAGGTGAAGGAACTGGCTCTTTGAGGCCACCTATGTATTTGTTACTTTATTGTTGGCTAACTTTCCCCCGCAGGGCATCAAAAAAGTTAACATGAACCTAAATTAATTTGCTAACTGATATGTCCAATGCTCACAGTCACAGTGACTCTTTACTTACCCTCTTGTCCATGAAAATACAGTCAGCCCGATGGTCTGTTGCAGTTGACTTTGGACATTTTGTTGCTCTCAAGAGAATCTCAATGTCAATGTATTCACTGCTGATCTAAATCACATAAACACGTTATATACAAAATTGCCTACAACTGTTTTAAAGGCAATATAACAAACAATAATCACCCAAAAAATGGCAAACTGTCACAGACTTGACTGCAGCAGATTCAGAGAGAAACTGTGAGAAGGTAAAATTGACCAGGGCTGAGATATACAACCATCACTTTCATTGTGAAGAGACATTAAGCATCATATGCATTGAAATTAAAACATCAAAATCAATGTGATACTCATTAGTTCAGCTTGCAGATGATGAAAGTTTCACACTTTTGTAAACACTTTCTCAGCAGTTACCTTCGGACGGCCCTGGATGTTATAGAAATTCATGTGCTGACGGGTTCCTTGATGAGCATTTTCGACTGCGAGTTTAATGGCCGTCTTGTGAGTGCAGGGAGACTGTGGTAATCTTGCTGGGCCTCTGTGGAGATAAGCAGAGCTCCATAAGCCAAAACCAGAAGCAGCAGGCGGGTCATCTTCCTCTCAGCTTTGAAGGGAGAAGCAGGACTGAGGACACTGATCTGTGGTCCCCTTATCCAGCACGTCCAGGGGCGTGTCCTTCACTCGAAACAAACAGACCTTTGAACAACATTGGAAAACTCTTCAGGATGAATTGAGGCAGGTGGTCAAGTGGGTTTATTGTTATTTCAGCAATATACACAGTACACAGTGAAAGGAAACATTGTTCCTCCTGGACCACGGTGCAACACAAAGAAGAAAAACAGAAACAACACAAGATGACACAAGTGCGGGCAAGATAGAACTATACAGAGTGAAAGGAGCACAAACAGAGGGAGAAAGTGCAAGATAAACACAAGAGCAACAATACAATACTACAGGACAAGACAGCGCAGTCAAGAACACAGAGTGCAGCCAGAGCTAACCTGAATAGGGGCATCAAGGTTGCCAGGCAGGCAGAGAAACAGAAAATAGAGGTCTACTTCACATACAACAACCCACAGTGGGTGTGGCAGGGAATACAACACATTACAAACTTCAAAGGCAACAACACCGTCACTGTTAACAGCAACGCCCTTTTAGCAAAGGAGCTAAACAGCTTCTTTGCTCGTCTGGAGGAACACAGAGCAGACATAGCCACACTGCCCCCTCCCCCAATCTCCAGCACTCACAGACTCCCTCTGCAGGAACACCACGCGAGAAGGCACATTGCATCTCTAGGTGTGTGGAGTTTAAGACAAGGCAAGTGATGCTACGATAATATAATTCCTTGGTAAGACCCCACCTAGAATATTGTGTGCGGGTTTGGTTACCATACCTTAAGAAGGACATTGCTGCCTTGGAAAAGGTGCAACGTAGGGCAACGAGAATGATTCCTGGTCTTAGAGGAATGTCTAATGAGGAGAGGTTAGCTGAGCTGAATCTGTTTAGCCTCGAGCAAAGGAGACTAAGGGGGGACATAATCCAGGTGTTTAAGATTCTAACAGGTCTGGATGCTGTTCAGCCAAATGGCTATTTCAATGTTAGTTTAAATACCAGAACTCGTGGCCATAAGTGGAAATTAGCTGGAGAACATTTTAAAACGAATTTGATGAAGCATTTCTGTACACAGCGTGTAGTTAGAGTATGGAATAGTCTTCCTGTTATTGTAACACAAGCTAAAACCCTGGGTTCTTTTAAATCAGAGCTAGATAAGATTTTTGAGCTATTAGCTAAGTTCTCCTCAAAGGAGCTTGATGGGCCGAATGGCCTCCTCTCATTTGTAAATCTCTTTGGTTCTTATGAGTCAGCTTACAGAGATGAGGTCCAGAAACTGATAGGTTGGAGTTCAGCAAACAATTTGGCACTAAACAGCACAAAGACAAAGGAATCACTGACTTCAGGAAGGATGGAGGCGACACTGGCCTGCCTAGATGGATGGATGGATGTTTTTATTGACATTGTAAGTACAATGAGATTTAGTTTGGAACGCGCCAGCAGCTACACAGTATATTTACAATTATATAGATTGTGAGGCATAAAATAAGGTGTGAGTAATATAACATAACGACATAATATAAGTAATCATTAATTAATCATTACAGATGGTATGAGGTGTGAACCGCTAGGCTGCTATGGCATGTTTGGTATCAAACCGATGGAAAATCACTCCAGTTTCCAAATCTGGTCAGTGGTTACCACGAAAGTGAATATATCAAAAGTTACACCAGCCTAACGAAAATCATCAATACAAGGGAAATCACTCTGGTCATAAATCTCAAAAGGACTGATACAGACCCCCTTCCGAAAGCCCGCCAAATGGATGGTCAGCCATTGGTCCAGGAGTCGAATTCCTGGTCACTCCTATTCACGAACTTTACACTATAAAACCTGGCACCTCAGAACAAAGCCAGGAGAGGAGAAACAGAAGGGAGGAGAAAACAAAAGACCATCAGCACGAAGAGAGGCAGAGAACATCAGCCCAAGAGAAGAGAAGCCCACAAGAAGCCCTCCTGAAGCCTATCAGTGAAGACCCAGCTGGACAGAGAACTGCAACCAAGCCCAAGCTTCACCAGGAGAGGGAATCAGAGGGGCTCCACTCCAACAACCGCTGCAAACACCGCGCCTCCCTGAGTGCCATCACCCATCAGCTCATCAGCCTCCGCAACCAACTGCCAAGACCCCCCCCCCCCCACTCTGCAACCAAGTAAACAAACTTCCTTTCATTTATAACAACCTAAACTCCTATTCACCTGCTATATTACTTTAGGACAGTATTTCCACAAATTGCTTGCTTTGCAGAACAGTATTTTCCCTTTTAAGGTTACTCATTTTAAATCTGGTCATTGCATTTTCATGATTACATTGTTTGTGTCCACTCCGTTATTTCGTGTTTATTGTTTGTTAGGTGTAATGTCTGTCTTATGTTAGTTATAGGAATAAATGCATGTCTTTTACACAACTTCAGCCTCCGTTCATTGAGTGCTCACAAGAATCCCTGCCTGTGCGATCTACGCTCTGAAACCTCAAATTCGCCTGAAATATCGCGAGACTCTCTCTCATTGGCCGTGAGGGGAGCTTCGCTACCGATCGTTTACATTACCTGGTGACGCAGCTCGTTGGACAAGCCTTCTATTCTAACCCAGGTTATTACGTGATACTGGTTATTAATGAGTTCCATTTAAGTCACACATTAACAGACTCACGGTGTTTCGCAATTGAGTTTGAGCCGACCATTCAGCATAAAAATTGGTTAATAATCACAAGGCACAAGGTTTAAACTTATTCTGAGCACACAATTTAAACTTTTTATGACCGAACGTGCAGTGAAGAAGCGCTACTGTCAACTGGTTGCAAAAGTCGCACTCATGGCAATCTGAAGGCATTTAAGCGGGATCATATGGGCTTATTATAGTTATTTTTATTTCTATTATTAGTAGTTATATTATTTTGTTTTATTTTCGGTGATTTCATTGTAGTTCTTTCGTATTAAACTGCAGTAAACTTTAACCCTATGTCTGACGAGATTCTCAGATGTAGCGCTTTGTTTCCAGGTTCAATTCGGACGAGTGTCTCCGTTTCTATATATCCTGGGAGAGATCTCTCTATTAGCGAATGGGAATACTTGTTATGAGGTTCTAACCTAAATTATGTTGCGCTTGGACATAAGACCGATAGCTTAGTTACCTATCAGGATCATACTCGTATGTGTGTGCCTGCTTTAGACAAAGCAAGTTTAACACAACTTTGCGCTGTGAGCCAAGTGTGTGTCATTTAGAAATTGGGAGTCTCCTGTGCTTGAGACCCGCCGTGGTTAAGCACCATTTGCGACGAGATATAGTGCACTCACAATTTAAATCTGTCGCCGTAACGCGTGCGCCGTCTCGCTTCAGTAATTGTTTTAAGGGGTTTTATACTGTGCAAGGCACAGAAGAAGGCCACAAGCAGCATGCGCATGCATTAAATGTGTGTGTCACTCATCTAGCGTCGGCAACCGCCTAGCTATATCTTTGGTTACCTCTAGTGGTCAGGCATAGAACTACCACTCCATTTCGAAATTGCGCCTCTAGTGGCCAGGCATAGAACTACCACTCAATTTCGATATTGCGCCTCTAGTGGCCAGGCATAGAACTACCACTCTATTTTGATATTGCGCCCCCGGTGGTCAGGCATAGAACTACCACTCCATTTCGATATTGCGCCCCCGGTGGTCAGGCATAGAACTACCACTCCAGTTCGAAATTGCGCCTCTAGTGGTCAGGCATAGAACTACCACTCCATTTCGAAATCGCGCTTCTAGTGGTCAGGCATAGAACTACCACTCCATTTCGATATTGCGCCCCCGGTGGTCAGGCATAGAACTACCACTCCATTTCGAAATTGGGCTTCTAGTGGTCAGGCATAGAACTACCACTCAATTTTGAAATTGCGCTTCTAGTGGCAAGCCATAGAAGTACTACTCCATTTCGAAATCGCGCCTCTAGTGGTCAGGCATAGAACTACCACTCCATTTCGATATTGCGCCCCCGGTGGTCAGGCATAGAACTACCACTCCATTTCGAAATTGCGCTTCTAGTGGTCAGGCATAGAACTACCACTCAATTTTGAAATTGCGCTTCTAGTGACAAGCCATAGAACTACTACTCCATTTCGAAATTGCGCCTCTAGTGGTCAGGCATAGAACTACTATTCCATTTCGAAATCGTGCCTCTAGTGGTCAGGCATAGAACTACCACTCCATTTCGAAATTGCGCCTCTAGTGGCCCGGCATAGAACTACCACTCAATTTCGATATTGCGCCTCTAGTGGCCAGGCATAGAACTACCACTCCATTTTGATATTGCGCCCCCGGTGGTCAGGCATAGAACTACCACTCCATTTCGATATTGCGCCCCCGGTGGTCAGGCATAGAACTACCACTCCAGTTCGAAATTGCACCTCTAGTGGTCAGGCATAGAACTACCACTCCATTTCGAAATCGCGCCTCTAGTGGTCAGGCATAGAACTACCACTCCATTTCGATATTGCGCCCCCGGTGGTCAGGCATAGAACTACCACTCCATTTCGAAATTGGGCTTCTAGTGGTCAGGCATAGAACTACCACTCAATTTTGAAATTGCGCTTCTAGTGGCAAGCCATAGAAGTACTACTCCATTTCGAAATCGCGCCTCTAGTGGTCAGGCATAGAACTACCACTCCATTTCGATATTGCGCCCCCGGTGGTCAGGCATAGAACTACCACTCAATTTCGATATTGCGCCTCTAGTGGCCAGGCATAGAACTACCACTCCATTTCGATATTGCGCCCCCGGTGGTCAGGCATAGAACTACCACTCCATTTCGAAATTGGGCTTCTAGTGGTCAGGCATAGAACTACCACTCAATTTTAAAATTGCGCTTCTAGTGGCAAGCCATAGAAGTACTACTCCATTTCGAAATCGCGCCTCTAGTGGTCAGGCATAGAACTACCACTCCATTTCGATATTGCGCCCCCGGTGGTCAGGCATAGAACTACCACTCCATTTCGAAATTGCGCTTCTAGTGGTCAGGCATAGAACTACCACTCAATTTTGAAATTGCGCTTCTAGTGACAAGCCATAGAACTACTACTCCATTTCGAAATCGCGCCTCTAGTGGTCAGGCATAGAACTACTATTCCATTTCGAAATCGTGCCTCTAGTGGTCAGGCATAGAACTACCACTCCATTTCGAAATTGCGCCCCCGGTGGTCAGGCATAGAACTACCACTCCATTTCGATATTGCGCCCCCGGTGGTCAGGCATAGAAGTACCACTCCATTTCGATATTGCGCCCCCGGTGGTCAGGCATAGAACTACCACTCCAGTTCGAAATTGCGCCTCCAGTGGTCAGGCATAGAACTACCACTCCATTTCAAAATCGCGCCTCCAGTGGTCAGGCATAGAACTACAACTCCATTTCGATATTGCGCCCCCGGTGGTCAGGCATAGAACTACCACTCCATTTCGAAATTGCGCTTCTAGTGGTCAGGCATAGAACTACCACTCAATTTTGAAATTGCGCTTCTAGTGGCAAGCCATAGCAGTGCCACTCCATTGAAATTGCACCTCTAGTGGTCCGCCATAGTAGGTTAACAACATCTGAGTTGGGTCTCTGGTGGTCAACTGCGGTGATACAACACGCATAATTGGACACACAGGTTCTTGCCTGAAAGCAGGAATCAACTTCACGGACTAAATCAGTTTGATCACAATACATTAACATCCAATTAGGTTATTGTTGCATAACTAATTGATGTTTACAATTGAATAAGAAACACAATTCATTTGGTTTGATTCCCGTTTAACCTTTTTGATTTATTTTAGGTTTTATTTCACCTTATGCTTTCATTCATTCCCTCTCCCCCAACAAGGGGACTTGCATAGAAGTTCAACCACTATTAACAACAGTAAACCAGTTACGTACACAATCCCATCAGGAAGTCGTTTGGATGTGATCAGTTGAGCCCTTCGGGTGCTGGGTGCTTACCATTCGCTCTCTGTTGGTTGAGCTTGTCTGTGGCTCTGCTGTCACTGCTTGTGATCGTACAGTTTGTCAGAACCGAAGGGGAGTTCTCAGCAATTGGATGCCCAAAAGCGTGTCAGCCCGGCTACACCCACTGACTCATTACGGGCAAGGCTGACAGGTACCTCAGGCGGTCATTACAACTTTTGAGCAGGACTTCGTTTAGGGTGAGTTCTGAGAACGGCCCTAGCTTGGACTCTCACTAGGGTGGGTGATACCTGAAGGCAATTTTGCCAGCCGATAAGCTGAGCTCCACCTGGGTTGTCTCAGTTGTGCATACAGAATACGCCCTTCCAAGTTAACATTGCTGGGGATCGGGGGAGTGGAAGCCGGACTCAGGCTTGCTTGGCTGGGAGAATGATTCCTGGTCTTAGAGGAATGTTTAATGAGGAGAGGTTAGCTGAGCTGAATCTGTTTAGCCTCGAGCAAAGGAGACTAAGGGGGGACATAATCCAGGTGTTAAATCTGGTCATTGCATTACATTTTTTTTGTATCCACTCCTTTATTTCGTGTTTATTGTTTGTTAGGTGTAATGTCTGTCTTATGTTAGTTATATCCATCCATCCATTTTCCAAACTGCTTATCCTACTGGGTCGCGGGTGGTCCGGAACCTATCCCGGAATGTGGAATGGGCACGAGGCAGGGAACAATCCAGGATGGGGGGCAGCCCATCACAGGGCACACTCACACACAAATCGTGATTATATTATTGCACTATACTGTATAAATAAAAAGTAAACTTAATACCAGTTGTGGTAATAAAGTGCACAGAGAGTAAGAGAGAGTAGGGTTTCACATAAACGTATGTTCATTAGCATTTAGTATTCTGATGGCTTTGGGGTTAGAAGCTCTTATTAAATCTGGTTGTTCTGCAATGCATACTGCGGTAACGTTTACCAGAGGGCAGAAGTTCAAACATCTCATGTGCTAGGTGCGTGGGATCTTTTTTAAATATAATTATGCATATGTAGAACTAGGGATATGATCCTGTTAAGTATGATAGTTCTGTCTCATTATTGCAGGATCGACATCCATAGTAACTGTGGTGATCTATCCATTTGTGTGCATGTCTGTGTGTGTGTGTGCGAGCGGGTATACCTATCCTACCCCATAGCGTGATAAATACCTGTTTTTTTTTTCCCTTATGGGGACCACGAAACTGAAAACCAGGAAAACTCTATTTTATAAAAATCTGTGACTGCTGTGGAAAAACTAAAAATGCAAAACCTCTTTTATTTTGCTTGGTTACTTATGGTTATGGTTAGGGCAGGGTGGGGGTTAAGATTGTCATAGTTAGCGTTAGCATTTATCCAATAGAAGTCAATGAGCGGGCCCCATAAGGATAGGTATACCCTATGTGTGTGCATGTGTGTGTTTGTCCCATATTGCCTGGGCTTCAGGATACCTCATAACCCGGAACTTCATCAGAAGTAGTTAGAAAATGGATGAATGGATGGATGGATGGATGGATGGATGGATGGATGGATGGATGGATGGATGGATGGACAGATCAATAAAAGTACAGAACATCCATTTTACAAAGAACCATCAACACTAAATGTATGCACTGGTCATGCTCCTGGAAATTAAACTTTTCTGAAAAGCAGCATGTTCATAAATTAGCTGCTGTTATACCTTGGGGGAACAAATGCAGATGAAATTGTAAAACAAACTGCAGTGGCAAAACAGTTCTGGCTGCCTGTGCTGCCCTGCCTGCCCGCCCTCCTGCCCATTACGTCCTGCCTGTGCCACCCTCCTGCCTGCCCTCCTGCCTGTTTACGTCTTTCCTGTGTGCCCTGCTGCCAGTTATTCTGTATTTACATCCGGACTTAACTAATTGAACCATATAAACCATATAAATCAGGACTTTGTTAACCTGACTTCTGCCCTGTGGAGGATGGGCTCCCCCTTTCACTCTGGTTCCTCCAAAGGTTTCTTACTATGACTGAGTTTATCCTTGCCAATGTCGCTTTCTAATTTTTCAGGCTAGATCTTGCTCACTGGGACAATTGGGCAGGGACAAAGTAAAGTGCTTTGAGACAATGTAAGGCTATGAAAATGTACTATACAAAATAAAGTGAATTGACTTGAGTAATGTGGCACAAAGCAACCCTTCTTTGCCACAGGAAATGTCTGGTGCAATTTCTTTTTTAATTGTACATGTCAATTGCATAATACCCTAAACTAATTCATTATTATTTCTATTATTATCATCATCATCAGTATTTCATTAGTATTCCATGGTATTTAGATTTTTCAGGAATCAGTGTGTGTACTGTATACTTTTTAATTTATTTGCACTATGTGTAGTGTCTCTGCAGCTGTATATACTTGCTGCATTATGCACAAGAACTTCCCTCAGGCATCAGTATAGTTAATCAAATGTAATATTTCTTGCTTGTTTATTAAGTTGTTTTAGGTATTTTGTGTGTTCCACTTAATTTAGTGTAATTAGTCCTAGTTGACTCAGGTTTAGTTAGATTTTTCCTTCTGTTGTTCCTCTGCATCATGCTACTGTCATAAAATTTCAATGTCTTACCTAACTTAAGAGTTTTGTGCATTGTGTTTTGGAGAGAAAGAAATCATTACTTTTTTTCTTTAGATTCATCCACTGATTCTATCACCTATGACACATTCCCCCTGAATATTTGTTTGTTTATTTATGTATTTGCTTGGGGGATGGAATTAACAAACAGAAATAACTGAATGAATCAGGGTAGTGAAAAACATTTATAAACTTATCATTTTGGTATTGGTACGATCCTGTTCTGGTTAGTTAGCCGAGGGAGTAAATCATCCGGAGTTTCATCTCTCAATCTCCTCCTACACCCACTCAGCATCACAGTATGGACTCCCCAATGCAACTGATCTGCACGTATTTGTACTCTGGGAGGAAATTGAAGCCCCCATAGGAAAAACTCAAAGCCTACAGACATATGCACAAAACCAGGGGACATGCTCAGTTCTGCAGGCCTGGAAGTGTGAGAGAAGGCTATTTATTGAGTTTCCCCTCTGCCCCTGGTAAAGATGAAACATGCACAAGTCATTAAACACACATATACTTACATGAAAGTCTGACTGATACTGGAGCTTCCAGTGCCCGTAAACCAGGTACTGGGGTACTCCATTTCCTTCTTGATAATTAGCGCCATTGAAAAAAAAACGGTGCCTTTCCTAATATTAACTGACTCTCAGACAAATGTACTGCTTGAAGACCCTGCCACTATTCGCATTTTCCAGCAGGAGTCACAAATCTTCATTGCATTCAGTTTATTCTCAGATGAGCTCATGCATGTTTCTATGTGCATCTTTACACTTAAACAAATACAGCTAACCTCTGTTGTTATATTCCATATATATTTGTCGTGACTGGCCTTTTTTCTCAAATGATGGATTTCTGAAACTAAAACTGACAGTATTCTAAAATATTTATATTGCCACATCATCGACACATGTTCTAATATGACATAGCATTCCCCTGGACCATAGTGCGACTTAGAGACAAGATATAACATGCCCTTCACGGTAAAACACTAGATAGGTGCAACACTTAATGTCAACGTTGTCAATGTCAATGTTGACTTAATGTCAACGTTAAATTCATGGATTCGCAAATTAAGTAACACGGTTACAGTACAAAAACGAGCAGAGCTGTGTATGGCATGACTATCTCGCGGCGGCGACAAAATATGCTTATCCTTCTAATTATTCAGAAGAAAATATATTTGCAAGCACAGCCGTTCACGGCTTCCGTACAAAAAGCTGTCACTACGCTACAGGAAGAATACACGACCAATATAGGATTTACACAAGTCTGCTTCTTTTGTTTTATTTAGTAACAACTTTCACAAAAATTGACAGCAATACTGCTAAAAGTGTAGATCTGTTGCCAAATTAAATAAACAAAGAAATTAATCATAAAAATATTCAAAGTATATACAGCCAGGGGCGCCGCTAGCAATTTTGGGCCCTATGACAAAATATGAGGTTGGGCCCCCCTACCACACCCATTCAGATCTCTGGGGGCCCCTAAAGGGCGTGGGCCCTTAGAATTGTCCCAACTTTCCCCCCCTTAGCGGCGCCCCTGTATACAGCTAACCATTTCCAATCGAAAAGTACATACAAGTCTCCAATATAAGTTATACAATGGAGCGCAGATAAAACTTTTAAATAGTAATTAACCAAACTATATAAAGAATACAAGTTTGAATACAGGTAATTTGTATAAATTTTACTGTGTTCAGACTGAAAAATCAGCACCAGCCTTACACACATTGCAGTTCTGCTTTTTTCTTCTTTTAGCATAATTACCCGTTTCACGTTCACGAGGCAGAAGATCCCTGCAAATGTGAAAATTCACAAGTAACAGGCACCATTAACCTCAAGCCATAACAGTCTGCTAGCCTGAACAATAGCAAACTCTATGTATTACCAATTATTACGCAGGTTGTCACTTTATCAAATCATGACTGTTACTAAGAAGTGGGAGTGAAACGCGTGTCACGAGATCTCGCGATATTACAACATGACGAGATTTCTCGTTGGAGCGAAAAGCCGTTTCACGAATGCGCTGCAAATGAGCTGCTGTAAATATGTCGGCATCTGACTAAATTACTATAGTAGATACCCCAGACACTTTTGAATCTTTTGTGTGTCAGCATTTCGGGTGCCCGGCGGAAAATATAAATGGCGAAAGGGAGACAGACAAAACACGAACCATCTGTAAGGACTGTAGAAAGCTAATGCCGCACACAGCGGCTAATGCTACTACTAACTACTATGCAAAGCCATTTGCAGCACCATCATAGCTCTTTATTTAAATTCACTGCACCGGTGAAGAAAACATTTTTAAAAAAATGTTATGTTTATTATTGGGTGCTTTCCACTTCATGCACCCACATACAGCGCTAGCTTAAAGCAATGCATTCTGGTCCTGACGCAATGCATCATGGTTATATTTTTTATCGCCCGTTGCATTACGTCACCATGTCACATGGTACCAAAACTCCGCGAGAGCAAGACACATCAGGCAGCACCTCTTAGCAGGCTGCACAGGCTGGATCCGCCTCCATTACGACACAACTTTGCCCTTATTGGCTTAAGATTTTAGTTACATACATGACGTTTGTATATCTGCTATTTCTCCCGAGAAGCAGGTAAAGCGGTAACTGCTTTTCAATTAATTTACTTGGTAAAATTAAATTTAAATAAATGATATGAATATTGTAATAGTACTCGTGAGCTTTGTTTGTTGTTAGTTACTGTAATGTTGCGCTGCTTTATTTGTTTAATCGTCTTGTCTGTGAAGACATTCAAGTTAATCAAATAAGAACTGCACTGTACACTGTACATGACCATAAAAACTTTGAATCCTTGAAATAAATGTTTTTGATCTTTTCCTTGGCAGTTATCTTTTTACACAGGGCCTCTATGTACACAATAGTTATTTTTTTCACGACTAACAGTATGGATCAGGAGTTGGTTATTGTAAAAGAAGTAATGTGCATGCAGGTGATATTTGTATAGATTTATATTTACCCCTAGGTGATAAGTTTGACAGTCATTTCTTTTACCGTTTGGCCTCTCGGTTGAACATAATAGTGACGCGAGCAGCTCCACTTGGTTTTTTAAAAATACTCAGCCATGAACTTTTGGTGAACTCAGGTGAATCCCTTCCTT
Source organism: Brienomyrus brachyistius (assembly GCF_023856365.1). Classification (NCBI taxonomy): domain Eukaryota; kingdom Metazoa; phylum Chordata; class Actinopteri; order Osteoglossiformes; family Mormyridae; genus Brienomyrus; species Brienomyrus brachyistius. The sequence goes on along the minus strand of NW_026042641.1, from coordinate 32,594 downwards.
CAGTAGTAAACCTTGGTAGTTTCAGCCGTTTACACATTGTCTCACTAAAAGGTTGATAATATATTTGTCCTTTTACATAGTGATAAAATATACGCGATAAAAATGTGAATATTCATAGATTCAGGACTAACAAAGTAGCTAACAGAAACTCAGACTAACAAAAGGTGCAAATACATACTCAGTTGGTTCCATTGTGTTGATTACATTATAATGTTTACATTGTAATGATTATATCATGGATATTTGGCATACTTTTTATAAAATCGTAATTCTTATATTCTGCGTTATATAGTGCTAAATAATATTCCATAGATGGATGGACTTTATTAATCCCCGTGGGGAAATTGTGTTTTTTATGTCTCCCTCAACTTACTCTTTGTGGAGTAAGTTGTCCGCGAAGTGCAGCTACCTGTTGGGGCGCCCAGGGAGCTGGGGGTTAAGGGCCTTGCTCAAGGACCCACAGACGTGCTGAGGCTGGGTTAGTTTCAACTGGTGACCTCATTACAGGCACAAGGACTGACCCCTGCCCCCCAACTGTGTATGAGTAGCATTTATGCTGTTTCTTGAGTGTGAGCTAGTACATAAACCAGCTAGTGCTCACCATTGCAAAAATACTCTAGCTTTCTGTCATACACATTTTTTTATTTTCTTACATTGTCCGTTTTTGTTCATAGTCTGTAATATTCTGAATAACGACAATGTAGAGGAAAAACAGATTAAATTCTCCTTGTTTGTAATTTCCCCATGTAATCCACTGCCTTGTGGTAAGAGGTGCAAAAGTCAGACGCGTTGAATGATGAGGATACGATATTGAGTTTAGTTCTTGAGAGGATTTATTCATATGATATTTTAACACACAGTACTTTGAACTGGTTTGTTTGGCGCAAAAGGGCCGATATGCAGACACCATCACACATGGCAAATACGGTCAATGACTGTTTCACTTTGCACCTTCAGCCCTGAGCCGCGTAATCTCAGCACCTTTAATAACAACCATTGCTGCCTCCTACAGGTGGGAATACACTTAGACAATAGTAAATATCACTAAGGCAGGCAAGTACCTCTCGTTTCAAGTGTTGCAATACTATATAACATTATATTATAAACAATAAATACGAATAAATAAAAACATTAAACAAATAAACATAATCAATAATATTCATGAATAATTATGCTTAATATACAAATAAAAGAATAGCTCCTGCAGATGATTTCAGATAACTACTGGAACAATGAGTTCTGGAGGGGAGCAAGCTCTGTTACATGCTATAGAAATGTTGATCTGATTCCTTTCATTATCAGATTGTTACCACTGTTAAAAACCACAGATATTGTATTCTGATTGTATGCATTTCCTTATTAGGGCATGTCAGTTACTTCTGTTAAAAAATCCGTTTATTCTGACGTCGTAAATTTCCTGATCAGAGTTTACCCTCTTTAAAGTGATGGAGGTCCACTTGTGCGAAAGATACATCGATATGCATATGAGATTTCGTTTGTGCCAAAAATATGTAAATAGCACACAGTCCATGTCGACTGAGCATGTGACAAAGAATTTTTCTGTGACAATTCTATTTTGTCAATGAGTTTGTCTGTGGAGCCCCTGAAGGGACCTAATGGTGTCCGCTAATTAGATACCCAGAAATAAACTGTGTGGCTCCTGCCCAAGCATTGCTGCCCAAACAGCAGCTTCCTCCTTATGCCACCGAGGGAGGAGTAGCCAGTGGTTCCCCTGCCCCTTCCCCTCTCCCCCCTGCAGACGAGGATCATAACCATTCAGCACCCGACTCTACCTCCTTCTCGGTGAAGAAGTGCCGTGGCGAAACACTCAGGCAGCAGGACGAGGTAGCAGAAATTCTTGCCCCTATGTTGGTATGTCCAAATCCTCAAGGGGGAGATAAGGTTTGCTCATCTGACACTGTAGATGAAGGAGTTGAACATAAGAACATAAGAACTATACAAACGAGACGAGGCCATTCGGCCCATCAAGCTCGCTTGGGGAGAACTAAACTAATAGCTCAGAGTCGTTAAAATCTTATCTAGCTCTGATTTAAAGGAACCCAAGGATTCAGCTTGCACTACATTATCAGGAAGACTATTCCATACTCTACACGCTGCGTAAAGAAGTGCTTCCTTAAATCCAGCTTGAAATGTTCTCCCGCTAATTTCCACCTATGGCCACGAGTTCGTGTATTTAAACTAATGCTGAAGTAACTATTTGGTTGAACAGCATCCAAACCTGTTAGAATCTTATATACCTGGATCATGTCCCCCCTCAATCTCCTTTGCTTGAGACTGAACAGATTTAGCTCAAGTAACCGTTCCTCGTATGACATTCCTCTAAGACCAGGAATCATTTTTGTGGCCCTACGCTGCACCTTTTCTAAGGCCACAATGTCCTTTTTAAGATATGGTGACCAAACCTGCACACAATATTCTAGGTGAGGTCTCACCAAGGAATTGTATAATCTTAGCATTACCTCCCTTGACTTAAACTCCACACACCTGGAGATATACCCCAACATCCTATTGGCCTTTTTTATTGCTTCCCCACACTGGCGAGAATGGGACATGGAAGCATCAACATACACACCAAGGTCTTTCTCATGATCAGCTACCTTTATTTCAGTGACACCCATGAAATACCTGTACTTTATATTTCTGCTCCCTAGATGGAGTACCTTATATTTATCGACGTTAAATTTCATCTGCCAGGTATCGGCCCAGTCACTAATTAAATCAAGATCCCGCTGTAGCTGCTGAGCCACTAATTCAGTATCTGCTACACCACCCACCTTGGTGTCATCTGCAAATTTCACCAGTTTACTGTATATATTGGTATCCATATCATTTATGTAAATTAGGAACAATAGTGGTCCTAAAATCGAACCCTGCGGTACCCCACTATGAACGCAAGCCCACTGTGAGTTGAAGGACATTGCCAGTGACCTGCTGGACCCCAGGCAGAACAGGCCTCACCATGCGACAGCCCTTCAGAGACTGGTCCTCCTGCGCATGGACTGGGGCATGATGCATCAGTTTAAACAGGAGCCTGGTAAATCCTGCGAGTGCTACACCAAGCGACTGATGGCAGCATTCTCCAACTACAGTGGGATGGACTCCACAACGGACCGAGAGTGTATGTGATGTAAAATACACTAAGATAGGTAAAAACTCTTTTGTGGACTAAGTAAAACAAACATTTTATGTTCTAGTTTTCTTAAAACTACTGAAACAAATAATTGGCTACACTGCAGTTCCGCTGTTTTGTTTGGCACCCCTGCATGTCGTGCATTGTGTGGAAAAAACCTGAAGGCTGAGGAATGTTACGTAACACAGCTAGAATGTAAAAACTCTCTCTGGTGTAATTCACTGCATAAAACCAATGGTGTTAAGTGTGATGTCTTCTTCATAACACTCCCTGATGTTTGTGTCCGTGACCATGAGATAGGGTGGGCTGCTTTTCTTCCTTCCTTTGACTAGTATTCCTCCTAAATTGTTCATCTGTATTTGCTGCATTGGTACTTGATGTGCGTGTGCCTTGTGTCACGATCGCCATTTAACGGGAGCGGCGGACGGGCAGGAAACAGGCAAGGCAGGCAGGATACGGGGATTTATTAGGAACACGGGGTGCAGGAAACATCTCACGCAGACGGACTTCAATGACGGACACTGAACTCTAGTAAGACATGAACTCAAATAGACAGGACTGATTGAAAATAATCGGACACAGCTGGGTACGATCAGGGAAGCACACGTGGATAATCAGGGGGCGTGGCACACACGGTGGTCAGACTGTCCGGGACCTCCTCGGGGACTAGGGCAGGAAAGTCTGGAGCTGGGTCAGGGACAGGAGTGGGGCCAGGAACAAGAGCCCCAGGGGGCACAGTCATTTGAGGCGGAGGGAGCGCCTCGGGCGTGGGCTCTGGGGCCGCAGGGGGCAGCGGAGGCGGCTGCTCAGGAGCTACGGGCAAAGCAGGCGGCGGCTGCTCGGGCTCTGGGGCCGCAGGGGGCAGCGGAGGCGGCTGCTCGGGCTGCGCAGGAGCTATGGGCGACGAAGGCAACTGCTCAGACGCTGTAGCAGGAACCCAGGACTTTATGCTCAGCCCACTGCTGTTAACTCCGATGACTCACAACTGAGCAGCAATGCACATTTCGAATTCCATCATCAACATCAGGCAGATGACAAGACTGTTGTGGGTCTCATCAATAAAAACGGTGACTCAGCATACAAAGAGGAAGTGTGATGACTATCGGACTGCTGCAGAGCCAACAACCTGTCTCTGAATGTTGACCAAAGAGATGGTTGTTGACGTTAGAAGAACACAAAACACAGAGTGACCACTCTCTGCTGCACATCGATGGCTCATCTGTGGAGATCGTAGAGAGTACCAGATTCCTTGTTGTCCATCTGGCGGAGAATCTCACCAGGTCCTTCAACATCAGCTCCATAGTAAGGAAAGCACAGCAGCACCTCTACTCTCCACGGAAGCTCAGAAAAGCCCATCTCCCATTCTCACACTCTATTGGGGAACTGTTGAAAGCACCCTGAGCAGCTGCATCACGGTCTGCTTTGAGAACTGTGTCGCCTCAGATCACAAGTCCCTACAACAGATAGTGATGACAGGTGAGAAAATCATTGGGAGTATCGTGTTAGAGAAATATGTACTTTTTTTATCATCATTTTGCTAGACGCTTAGAAACAACACCCTGCCGCAGCTTGATCTTAATTGAGCAATAACACGTCTCAAGAACTGTCGCTTGAATATTTCCACCCCATATATGGTGACAAACAATGTTCAATGTCAGTTGCATATCCTGTTTGTGTACCTCAATAAAAGACACTGCGAGGGGAGTTACTCTTTCGAAGTTGGCTGAGTTCGACTGAGAGGCTGACACCTCGAGGTCAGGACCGGGCTTCCCTTTGTAAGGAAAAGTGGTAAAAATGTCCCAAGGTTCTTGGTTGATCATTTGAATGCAGACAATGTTAGGAATTTATGATCATGGGGGAAGCCAGGGAGAGAATGGGGGTTCCAGTTGGCACCACTATGGTGATAAGGATAAGATAAGGTGATAAGAATTGAATTACAATGATCATAAAAGTCTCCACCCTGTCCTGTCCCGTCCCTGTCTCAGGATCCTCACACTCCAGGGGGTCACTCTTTATATGTAAATTCACTCACAACACCTACACACAACACCTTGGTGGGGAGGGCCTTTTTGGGTATAAAGGGGGGTGAAGAACTGTCTTCAATTTGTATCTGAGCTGCCTTTCAGTACCCGGTGTGTCTCTACACTGTATTACATTGTATTATTTTTGCTGTTCAATAAACCATCATTTTGCTGAAACTGCGGAGACTCTGCAAGTGGATTCCCTACACCTTGCAGCAAGTAAAACGTCATCACAGCTGTCTGTGTTGTTCTGTGTTCAGAGACTGGTTTGTTTCCAGCGCATCTTCAGAAGAAGATAACCCTAACATATCTCTCCCCTCCATCACAGATATTCACACCACACACTGCATCCGCAAAGCCACCACCATTGTGGATGACCCCACCCACCCCTCACATTATCGTTTCACCCTCCTGCCTTCTGGAAATAGGTCCCGGAGCATTCGGGCCTTTACAGCCAGACTCAAACAGCTTTATCCCCCATGCCGTCAGACTACTGAACTCTCAGGGACTAATCTGATACCACACACACATACACTCATTAACACACTTTATTATTTAACTACTATTTTTTATCTTATTGTCGCCATGTTTACAGTTACTTTTATTTATTTTTATTGCTACCTCATTGGACAACCAAACTGCGCCTTCTCAGTACTGGGTTTACTGTGCTGTTTGTGCTCGTTGGTGTCAGTTGTCCTCTCTTTTTGCACTGTCCTGCAATGTTTGCACAGTTTTTGCTCATTATGCACCATACAGTATGTTGCTAGGTTGGTATGTGTTAGTCTTCTGTTAATTTAAGTAGCACCTTGGTCCGAGGGAAACAGTTTCTTTTGTAACTGTACTATACTCAACTGTGTAAAGTTAAAAATAACATTAAAGACCTACTTGACTTTTACTGAACAGGTGCTAAAGTGAAATTACTTGCTTCTGGGAAAGAACTCCAGCTGAAATTCTGTACAACAATTATGGGAGACATATGGGAAGGACGCGGTGTCAGACCTGCCCCAGTGGGACGAATGTGGTTTTCCTAGTAACAGCAGCTTCAGTCCCAATCAGATAAGCCAGATGCGTCTGAAATTAGAGGAACGGGATCAGACTGGTTGCTCAGGGACTAATGTGGTAGAACTAAAACAGAGACAAATTGGACGGTGTTTCAATTGTGGGAAAATGAGACAAAGCAGGCAGAGGAGATGCGGGTGGCAAAGAAGCATGAGATAAGGAATGCAGAGAATGTGGATGAGGGTGAGACTCCTGTGAAAACTGTGTATTGAAAATTAGGGCCATAGTATTGTCATCCATCCTGTCAGGGTATGGAAATACACTGAGGGTAAATGGCCTAATGCAGGAAGTGTCTTAATCCTATAACATCCAGCTGATTCAGGCTGTGGGGGACAGTGTAGTACTGCACTCTTCTGGCTGGGACCTTGAATAAATGAATGAATGTTACATTTATACAGCCCTTTTCTAAGATACACAAAGAGCTTTACAGAAGCACTGGGGAGCCACTTCAACCCAAACGTGAGGCAGCAGGAGAGGGGGCCCAGGCAGAGAGAACAGCCAACAAGACGGGTGCTTCCACAGACAGGACGGGGGCCCCGGCAGACCAACGCTGACGACTCCTGGGACCAAGTCAACAGAGCAGCTGTCGTCATTGTGACTCACCCTCATACATCCATCCATTGTCTAAACCGCTTATGCTACTGGGTCGCGGGGGGTCCAGAGCCTATCCTGGCAGGATCTGTGCACGAGGCAGGGAACAACCCAGGACGGGGGGGCAGCTCATTGCAAGGCACATTCACACACCATTCACACACACATGCACTCCTACGGCCAATTTAGCAAGAGAGAACATGCAAACTCCCCACACATGTGACCCAGGCGGAGACTCGAACCTGAGTCCCAGTGGTGGGAGGTAACAGTGCTAATCACTGCACCACCAAGCAGCCCCACCCTCATACATGATTTCTGATTCTTGATTTTAATCCCCTTTTCTGTTTTTGGCAACATATAAAGTGCTGTGAATGTCACTGTCAGATTGTCATATCATCCTCCAGTTGTCCCTTGTCACCCTGGATGCACATTGAGTGTTTGCTAAATATTTTATCTTGTAGTGTTCCTGATTTTTTCCTGTGTTTTAATTTGCAATTCTCAAATTTCATGACTGGCATCCGTGGGGACGATTAATTAAACCTGTTAACTCTGCACTTCAATTTCAAACTGTTGGTAACATGTGTACATATTTTTGTCTGATCTTTTCACCACCAGGTGGCGATATAGCAACTCCAGAGTTATTGATGGCTAGAACAAAAAAAACACAGTAACACAGAGGTGTAGCTAAAAATTCTGGGCCCCTGACAGAATGTCACCTTGCGCCCTCTGTCGAATTTTACATTCTGTGAAAGAGATTTGTTGAGCCATCTTCCAATGTAATCCAATCCAGCTCTTTATTTGAAAAGCACTTTAAACAACCTTATGGACCAAAGTGCTGCACAAAGGAATAAATAAAAACATTCACACACTTAAAAACGAAGTAAAAGAAATTTAATAAAAACCAAAACATTCAATGTGAGTAAAAGGCCATTAATAAAAATTTAAAAAAATCTATTAATTAATAAAGAAAAGGCTAAGATTAAAATAAGATTTACTATTAAAATTAACATCTCACAATGTGTCAAAGGTGAAGGAGAAGAGATTAGAAGAGATTTAAAAACGGACAGAGGGGATTCCTCTCTAATGTGAAAAGGCAAGTCATTCCACATTTTAGGAGCTGCGACTGCAAAGGCTCGATCCCCTCTAAGCTCACGCTGAGTCTTAGGAACCGTCAGGAACAGCTGATCAGCTGACCTGAGAGAGCGGGTGGGGGTGTAAGGGTGAAGCAGCTCACAGAGGTCAGATGGAGCAAGACCACTGAGGGCTTTAAAAGCAAATAACAGAATTTTAAAATGAATCCTAAAATGTACGGGCAGCCAGTGGAGTGAGGCTAAAATGGGGGAGACATGCTCATATTTCCATGTGCGGCAGCATTTTGAACCTTCTGGAGGTGAACAATAGTGGAGCCTCTAACCCCAACATAGAGGGCGTTACAGTGGTCCAAACTAGTAGTGACAAAAGAGTGGATTACTGTCTCAAAGTGCTGCCTAGAAAGAATTGGCTTTATTTTGGCCAACTGCCTCAATTGTAAAAAGCTTGACTTGACAACTAACCTTATCTGAGTGTCAAACTTAAGGTTGGTGTCGACTTTAACCCCTAGGTGTGTGATGACTGGTTTACAATATTGTTCCAAGGAACCTAAAATTACAGTGGAGGTCAGAGGAGTGGAGTTACCAAAAACCAACACTTCTGTCCATTACCTCCCCACTTCCTTGTTAGTTACAATATTTGTTCTGCATTACTGTACTGCTTTGGAGCCTTTTGATATTAAGGTGAATAACACAGGTGAAAAATTAAGGTGAAAAAAGAGACAGATGCATTGACAGCAGTCGTGGCCACACTTTGGACTGGGAGTGTAAGAGCAAAGGAAACTGAATCCACTATGTTCTGTCCTGTAAATTTTTATTAAACACCACATGACACACATACGAGTCCTGTTTTAACTTTCAGGGCTGATGGTCTGCAGCCTGGCTTGTGTTCTACAGTGCAGCGCAGGTGCAGTCACTGTGCTGAGCCCGGCGTTATATTAATGACGCAGCCTTTCACACTGACCAGTGAGAAATAACCTTGAAAATGACTGTGCTCTTTGTGGTTCTCCTTTTTTCTTACCACCAAGCAAGAGACTAAACATATTTTCTACTTATCAGTTATCAGAAATCAGAAATGTCATGCAGTAATCAGAGGTTAGACAGCAAGAATGACTTTTGTATTTTTATCTTTTGTCAATCTTTTATCCAGCGACTACTAATTCTCATCGGGGTCTGGAGAGGGTGGGACCTGTCCCAGGAAGCACAGAGCACAGGCCTGCATGGGATGCCATTCCACACAAGCAAAAACAATTAAGATGGTCAGATTTGCCTCACTGTGTGATTTTGACTGAAAGATGAACTAAGCACAGTCTTGTGTGTATAAAAATGCGTAGATTCATTTAACTTTAACAATGAGATTCAGCAACATGACCTTATAGTGTTAATGATCGGTATCTTACTGGTATTAACTGAATTATGCAAAATTCTACATTATTCTATATTATTGCACCCAAATTGTTCATACTGACTAAATGTAATTACTGACATCCTGGACATACTGCTTTTTAGGTTTGAATTTAAAATGTTAGTAGACAAATTCATGCTGTCAATAACATCTCACTTGCTCACCCACTTTTAGATAAAAATACCCTTTGTGGTTTTTCTAGTGAAGCAGTGGGCCTGAGCTGAGGACCTGATGGTTGTGTGGTTTTCGCTCACTGAGAAGAGAGACACAAACACCCTGCTCTCAGTCGGTCAGTCTTCCTGTAAAATGCAGAGGTGAGACTGCTAGTGGAAAATTACTGACTGCAGCGTCAACAACACATATAAACAGCAGCACAAACAAAATGTTCCACAAATGCAGGACATCTGTATGCTTACAGCACACATCAGACACGCTGACCCTCAGCACTGAGCTCCTCCAGGCTCTGTGCTCTCCCTCTTCTCTTCAATTTCTACACAAATCACTGCTGCTCCAGTGAAGATCCTGAATTTTGCAGGTGATACTACTGTGTTTGCCATCATAACTGAAGGTGATGAGTCTGCCTACAGACTGGAAGTCGTACAGCTGACCATCCAGTTCTGAACTCACATTATCCCAAATGTCCACATGCTTAGACTCCTCTCATCATCAGGGAGGAGCGTCCCTTGGCACTGTAGAGTAGATGGATGAGAGCAGGCTGATAACAAGGCTGTCATCAATTTTATGTGACACCTCTCACCCCCCCAGCAGACTATGGAGGCCCGTAAGGGCAGCTCCTTCAGTAAGAGACTCAGACACCCGGCGTGTGACAGAACGGTACCGCAGGTCATTGGGCCCCACAGCAGTCAGGCTTTATAATCTGCACTCTGCTCATTGAACTTTTCCCCTGTTCACTGTCTTCTGATACAGTTTCTATCTGCTGCTGATCTGCAATATTGTTCCTCCTTATTCACTGATGTGCAGTGTTGCATTGAGCCAGTGCATTATGCCCTGTGTGGCAGCTTCCTTTGGGAGGCTAATATCTGGCACATGAGCAATAATGTTACATGCAATAGGATTGTGTATAAGTTAAGGATTGTGTATAAGTTAATTTTAATATTCCTATAATATTCCTCTGTATGTAATATATTCTTATTTTTTGTTTCTATTATTACCCTATATTTATATATACATCCATTTATTTTACATTCATAATGATGTTGTTTGTTGTTTTGTGCCCCACTGCTCTTGTAACAAGCCTCAGTCTTGACTCTCCCTTTTAAGGTCTTGGCCTTAAATCACACTCGATATAGGTGGTGTCGTCCCCATCACCCTGACCAGGATACATGCTGTAAGATTAATGGATGGTGTTTATCTGTGTGATGAAAAAGAATGTGAATAAAACAAAAATGTACCATTATAAATGGGAGCCCTAGGATGTGTGGTGGTTAGAGATGTGGACTGATGAGAATTTTGCTTTTCTAAAGTTCTGTTGTGAAAACTGTACATTCCGTTCCATGTACAGTAGTGATATGTAGCAATCATGTGCTCCAGTCAAATGTCCAGCTGCATGAATAATAATGGTGGCTTGTTTGGATAAAATAACTTAGGCTGAATACTTGAAAGCGTGACCTGGGTGAGGTAGAGAGGAAACAGGGTCTTACAAGAAGCAGATATTGTTCTGTCTGTGTGGTTTTTACTCTTTGCAAAGTGAGTCCAGCACAGTGCAGTCAGTGGGTCAGTCTTCCTGAGCTGCATCTAACCAGTGGAAACATCTGCAGCACTGCAGAGAAGCACTCAGCAGACAAACAAACCCAAACAGCTTACAGCTGTATGTCACTTTTGGACAGAGGTGGACAAAGTACACAACTTCACTACTTGAGTTAAGTATAGATACTCCTCGTCAAATAATACTCAAAGTTTTTCAGTTAATTTTTTACTTCAGTTAAAGTACTGGAGTATTTGCATCTAAAAATACTTAAGTATTCAAAAGTACATTATGTTTTAAATGCAAGACATTTTTCAGAACCTAATGACTCCTGAACACCCCACTGAATACACTGACTGGCTTGTACATCTTGTAGAATAAAAAGCTTGTGGAATATGATACAATGACTATAGAAACACAACTGACATAACAAAAGTACAGCCATTGTCATTTTCATCTTATTTAACACCCCCCACCCCACTCACACAAAAGAGCATGGTAGTGTTCTTACAGAGCCGTAGCAGTGTGTGTGTGTGCATGTGTGCATGTGTGTTTGTGTGTGTGTGTGTCTATGTGTGTGTGTGTTTGTGTGTCTGTGTATGTTTGTGTGTGTGTCTATGTGTGTGTATGTTTGTGAGCCAAGTAACAAGACAGGGAGCAAGAAACAAAACTCCTCTTTCTTAATTATCCACATCGTTATTAACGACACAGGTATATATACAGGTACATATACAGGTACATGTATATACTCAAAAATACATCCAGAACACACAATTAAATGAAAAACGTAATTTAAGAACACTTGAAATTTTCATTCAGTTTCTTTCATCTGTTTAATATAATCGATCAGTCCCTGTGCGTTTGCCCCAAACCATTCAGCATGGTACACAAGGGAGACAAGTAAGCATGTGTGACATCAAAGAACTGATTGCAGCAACTCAGCCTTTCCACAACATTAAAGCCGCTTATTCCCCCCCATGCCATGAAGAAATAATCTCTGTGGCTCCCCTCTCCCCCTCCCTCAGCCCCCAGTCTGGCTTGAACATTTGCACTTCCAGTAAAAATGCGCCCCAAACACACTGACACCAAACTCAGCACCGGTGCTCCGTAAAATCCCGTGATTCAGTCTCAGAAGCACTGGCTCCCCTGCCCTCCTCTGAACATTATTAAAGCTACACCCTGAACACTCTGTGTGACTGACATGAATGAGAAGCATCTTTATTCATAATCTCTGTAGCAGAGGTCAGAATACAGAGTGTCATTATTCCCGTCTTTCTTCTGTCTCCTGGGTTTTGGCTTCTTAAGGTTCAGGGCAGCGTAATTCAGTGTGTCCTCGTCATGGCACTGTGGAGACAAAGATGGCAGAATTGGATGGATCAAATCGGTTTGCTATTACCTATTTTCACAAATAGCACTTAAAATGCTGATCCCAGGATGGAAATCAGTCTGAGGTTCATTTGTTTTACTGACGATTTGTAATTTGAAATATTTATTACATACTTGCTTGCGTGACCATTCCACTTTTGATATATCACTGTTCTTTTCATCTGTTTAAAATATATAACACATCAATATATTATTTAATTTCGCACGGTATCATACCGTGGTCAGATAACATTCCGAATTTTCAAGCAATCAACATCCTTTTTGTCTCAAAAATGAAAGTAAAAATGACTTCTGTCAATTTAAGTGTGCATGTTTGGATACGTGTCATTTGTTCTCATATATCATATATAATAAAATTGCTATAAAGGAGATCTTGGTAATAAAAGTTATTGATATGCAACTTATTGCAACATGTATATTTCAATAGATTTTGCAAAATATGAAAGATATAATACAAAAATGTAAATCTTACAGTACAAAAAGGTTTATATAAATAAGGTGAGATTTAATAATGGATTTTAAAACTGTATTACCTGCAAGAGTGGTTTTAATATGAAAATGTTATCTATCATAAAACAATTTTATATTTCTATAATTTGTTAAAATCTACATTTTGTCCTTCTGAGTGCATAAAGCCGGGCAGCGTACCTGCACAGTGTGTACAGGTCAGTTTACATCTTATACAAATGAGAGCAACGTTCAGAATAATGCTGCAAGATAAAACTATCAGCAAGCCAGAGTGAAGAGGATCCAGCAGCTTCTGAAAGCCTGTAACAAAGAGATAGATTTCAGCATAATGATATAGAGACACATTTCCCATTTGCTTACATTACATTAGTTAAAGATCAAATCGATAACACATTACAGCAGTTGTTTTGTAAATAGTCCATTTTTAACATGAACTTCTAGTATTTTGCATTTTAACAATTTATATTAATATTTGAAATAATTATTAAATTAGGCTCCGGACCCCCCGCGACCCAATAGGATAAGCGGTTTGGAAAATGGATGGATGGATGGATATTAATATTTGAAATAATTATTAAATTAGGCTCCGGACCCCCCGCGACCCAATAGGATAAGCGGTTTGGAAAATGGATGGATGGATGGATAATTATTAAATTAACATCTGTGTAATTTAATTTAAGCACTTAAATTAGAAAATTCATTACATTAAAAAAAGAAATAAATGTCTTAATAGCAGAATAAGCTAAATAAAACTTTGAAGCAGATATACTCTCCACACTGGGTGCTACCATCTATATCCAGCTGTGTGCCGTTCCCAAACAGCATCTCCCCACACTGGGTGTTACCATCTATATCCAGCTATGTGCCGTTCCCAAACAGCATCTCCCCACACATGGCCACAGCGCAGTAGTAAGTCCCAGCATCGGAGAGGCTGAGGTTCCCCTTGGGGAGGCTGTAGACGCAGCTCCGTGTAGGAGATCCAGCCTCAGGGCTCTTCTCACACTCATCACTGCTGTTTCCATGGCTGTAAATGACTCCAGGAAGGGATTCTCCTGATCCATGTCTGAACCAGTAAACACTGTGTTCTCCTGCACAGCTCCCAGTCTCTATCGTACACTGCAGGCTCACAGAGTCTCCTGGCTGCAATGTGTCAGACACAGGCTGCTGTACCACAGTCCTGCTGTTGGAGTCTTTACCTGAAAAGCAAAATAGTCATGATGACAGCCCTTTGAGAATAACAATGGAAAATACAGATCCTCAAAAATTGTTCTTACAGATTTTTGGGAACTGAATCGATGTTCTTCTAGCCATCCAAGAAATCAGTAACTTCTTGGAGAACAGCTGACATTCTTCTCTCTTTTTATTGTATTACTGCTTATTAGTATATATCAGGTAACACTATACATTAACTGCACCTACATAATACCTAAATAAAAATTATATGATAATAACAAACATTATAATCATATAATGTCTTGTATTAATGTATGAAGGTAGATGAATATAATTAATTTCAATTCAAAGAAATGAAGTGTGTAAAGTGTACTTTATATTTTCATGATTTTCGTGACTTTACATTTGGTTTATGTTGCCCCTTTTCCACAGGAAGGTATTTATTGTTTTTGCATATTTAGCTCTTGATGTGTTTTGGTATTTTTGAGCATTTTGCTGTAGTACCTGCATAATTTAATTCAAGAGCCGAAGAGCTGTTTGCCCATTACTAGTTTGTCTATCTTTTAACATTAAAGAAAAAGTATACATAGTAAAAGGAATTACTTGGTTTCGTAGTTCCTCCTATTTATTTTCTTATGCACACAAAAGTAAGTTTTTCCGTTCAACCATAGCACTACAGCGAAAAGCAAAACGTCATGGCAAATACAATTATGCTTTATTCCAATACACATTGCTAATTTTTCATTATTATTACATTTATTCAGCATAATATCTTCAAAGGTTTCATGATTTAATTTGCAATCTTCTGGCCTGAAATCTTTTCCTGCTACACTGAAGACTCTCTCAGCGTGTGCAGAGAAAGCTGCAGCCAAAGGGTTGGCATCCTCTGATAAACATGGTTGGTTCAGGTATCGGTGACATTATGTGAACCTTTCATGGCAGGAATAGGGACTAGTTTGACTTTTGATGCAGGAAAAGTGTTTGGGACGTTTCTTAGGTTAGAAACTGCCGTCACTGCAGCCAACACTGACTTTTAAGGAGAGACACTCAGCTCTTCCTATGAGCAGATCCACCATGGTGCACAAAATGACAGTATAATTATTATTTTAGGTGACACTTCAAATGTTGCATTATTTCATTCTTTACAAAACGACATTTTTATAACAATGATGTATAACAATGTTAATGTGTTTATGTATAATTCATATTTAAATTAAAGTTCATATTTTAGTTAAAAGCTACACCTACAGTACGTATATGAACTTGAATTTGAATCCAAACCCTTTTTCGTTCTTCTTCTTTAAATTCAAATATAAATTTCAATGCCACAACCTGTTTTCAACCACAATTCAAATGTAATTCAGATTAACAAAATGAACTGAAATTCAAGTTCATATATGTATTCAAAATCCTGAATTTTAGGATACGTATTTGAGAATTTCATTCTCAAATCAGTTCTGAATGGTGCACATCCCTAGTTCATATGTTAAATCATGCATTTTTTTTTTCAGAGTGAATACACACTGACTGCTCAGATAAATAACGTCAAAAATAATTTTCTTTTGTTGCTTAAGATTTTTGCACAGTCCTATACTGTATATAACAACTCAAACATTTTTTTATGTTATTTGTTTTAAAGAGGCTGCAATGTGTAACATTAACATCTGTATAAAGAGAAGGTTAGGCTTTTGGCTGACAGCAAGCAAAATGCAACAAATTGTATAATAATAATAATAATAATAATAATGAATGATTTTTGTTTGATGTTTAGAAAAACATTTATGGAACAAAGCAGACAATAAGGTATCTTTGCTAATTTTATATTGACAAACAACTAAACTGTCAAAATTATTTTGCAGGGAATAATCTTACTGACATTATAATAAAGCAAATATGAAAATAGTTGGAATCTCATTTACCTGTGATTATGACAAAGGTTCCATTCCCGAAGGTGACCTCATGAAGAAACACAGCAGCACAATAATACACTGCAGAATCTGACGGCTCCACGTTAGAAATAGTGAGGTTAAAACTCCCCTCTGCATTCAGTAAGGAGTAACGTTTTATGCTTTTATATTCCTTGTAAAATTCACCAGGTACGTAGAGAAGTGCTTTCGCCATGGGCTGGGGCTTCCGACCAACAGCTTGCTTAAACAAAGTAACAAAAGTTGTTTCTCCTTGACAGAAGCATGTCAGGGTCACACTGTCTCCAAGCTGAACCCTCATCAGGTGACTGGGCTGAACAACATCTGTAGTCAGTGCAGTGTCTGCAAAAACAGAAAAACAAAAAAAATCATAATCAAATAAGACATATAATAGTAATCTAAATAACTATTAACTATGATGCAGATTAAATGGCCAAATTCCACTGATCACATCATACAGATAAATGAAAATATTAAAATCCCAAAATAATTTATATTATAGGGCCTTACTAATGAAAATGAGAAGACCAAAGAGTCTGAACATTTTTGTGCTTCCACTGTTTAGAATAAACTGCTCTGCTGCTAAGTGAGAGATCATGGTCGTGGTCGGGATGAAAGGGCAGGAAACAGAGAGGAAACAGAGAGACACACATCAGGCTGATCTGATTGGCTGTTCACATGGGAACTTAAGTAACAGTGAAAAAGCATTTTAATGTGCACTTACATGACGTTTATTAATTTACTCCTTAACATCCAGTTAAAATGAGAACAATTAGATAAACAGGAGCAGATACTGAGCATATAAAGTTCTTTGTACAGAGTGCTGAGATACTGTGGGAGAGCATTTGCTAATCATCTCTCTCAGACAAGCTCAGCACAGTATGAGTCTGTTATCTATCTGATATTAGACAGTCTCTCATACAGTAATAATAATTGATACTTTATTGGTCCCTGTGGAGAAATTGTCTTAACTTCTCTCTCAACTTGCTCTCTTTTTTTTAGAGTAAACAGAGTAAGTTGTCTGCGAAGGGCAGCCACCCATAGTGATGCCCAGTGAGCTGGGGGTTAAGGGCCTCGCTCAAGGACGCAGAGATGTGCTGTGGCTGGGTTTGAACCAGCGACCATCTTATTACAAGCACACAGGCATTAGATCTTCTAATCACACTTAAAAGGCAGATTAAATGTTCTTTCCACCATGCAAACAGAATGTAAATTGTAGCTTTACTGCTTAGATTTACATTCACACATTTGCATTTAAAACAAGCATTTTAAGTGATGTACATGAGAGTAAATGGTGAATCAGTTTATTTGCCACTCTACACATTACATTGGCGCCCATTATAAGTAACTGTACAGTGACATTGCAGTTCCTCAGTTGCTTTGATGCATTTCTGGAATCACCCTTAACATCTGCAAAACTGTAAGTGCATTTCCCAAAACAATTCGTGCAAACAGCACCACACAGATGGACTGTCTACAAAAAAAGTCATAGAGGCCACCAGCAGCCCGAATACCACACCGTAAGGCCGTATGTTAGGATGCTCTCTATGGCAGAGCGGTAGGAGGCCACCAGCAGCCCGCATACCAGACCGTAAGGCAGCATGTTAGGATGCTCTCTATGGCAGAGCAGTTGAAGGTCCCGATCAAGAAATCCGACAAGTTTCCCCAATAAGCCAGTAACCCCGCTTCATAGAACAGGCCACAGGACTGGTTTTGGTGAGATAGTCCGAGTAGTAGGTAGAAATCAGGATGGAGACTGAGTGTGGGTCTAACAGGTGAGCAGATGTAGGACAGAATGTAGAGCCCTCTGGTGGAGTGCCTGTGCATGACTGAATGTATGGTTTGGGTCTGATGGTCTGAATAGTTGGTAGAAATAGGCACCTTCCTACCTGATGTGGTAGGTCTAGATAAGGGGTCACCAACATGGTGCCCCAAGGATGCCCCCAATGACCACATGAGTTGCCCGTGGACCTGTTCTATAAAATAGCACAACTCACCAGCGAACATCATCTAAAATTTAATTTTGTCCTGTTTCTAATCTATCACATTTGCATTTATATAGATTTGAAATTGAATATAAAAAAGCATTTAAAACATGTTTATCATGCATGAAGTTTAGACATGTTTAGGAGGGCGTTTAAAACTGATATCAAACTTCGTATGGCTCAGTACCCGTGAAGTAGCTCTCCGTTTTAAAAAGGTTGGTGACCCCTGGTCTAGATCTTGCAAGTTTGTTTGTACTGGCTGTGTGAACATACTGTAGCACTGTTAAGAATATGCAACACAGCCTGAGTTGGGGATCTGCTGTATGCATCAGTAATATAATGCTTTGTCCTTTTCTAGGCTGTTCATTAAGACATAAAGCCTGAAAGTTTTCTGAATGGCATTAATGAAATTGAGCACTGCCCCCACCTGCTGGCCAATTTATTAAAACATTGAAATCGCTGTCTGCACAGGCTGACGTGTCATTTAAGTCTGATAATTTTCTATGAGTCAAACGGCAAGAAAATGACAAGAAGTTAAAAACATGGAGTTAGATGAAGGAGAAAAGATTACAAATTTGAAGATTATGAAATCAGGACATGTCAGCTAAGTCAGCCAAGGTGGGTCTTAAACATATGGACGGAAGTATGAGCGCTAAACTTAAACGGGTTCACTTGTAACCGCTGCCACCAAATTTCGTTAAATTGCTGGGGAGGTCCAGATACATGAGACAGGAATAGAAGGATTATTCTTTATTAATATACAGACGAGGGTTACAACCCTCCCTAGGGCAATAGAAGGGGATACCTGCCACGGGACATTCTAAAACGCTTAATGTGAAAATGCGTAACGCAACTTAATGTATTAAAACAGTCACCACAAATCACCAAATTTCTCGCGAATGTATCTGGCCATAAAGACTTACCTGACAAGAAATCAAAACCGAAATGCTAGGAATATGGACTTTAAGCCTTTTCTTTATGGGCGTCAATGGAGGGGAAAACGCTTGACGTAAGATGAAGTCCATATTCCTAGCATTTCGGTTTTGATTTCTTCCCTGGCATGGGTGACGGGTACACCACGTTCCCAAAGCCACGTTAGCCTCGAGCGAACTGCCCGGAGAAACCGCTCACACCAGCGCTGCAACCCGATCTCCTCCCCTTTTAAACACACATTTCTATGGCGTTAAATTAGTGCCAAAAGTCGTGCGCATAAAAACAGAAAATCCATGCTCTCTACGCGCTCGCGATTGCACAGCACTCACTCACTCGCTCGCCGTTAAATTAGGGCCAAAAGTCGAACCACGCGCGTGCGTGTGCTCGAGTGCTGAAAACCCATCCCCTCTACGCGCTCGCGTCTGCACAGCACTCGCTCGCTCGAATTTCCCGCTTCGTCTTACCGTATATAAAAGAATGGGCCAATGTACGGTAAATTGCATTGTGAATAAAATTTCTTAATACAACATCACAAAGCCAATTTAATAAATTCAAATCCTGGGAAGAACGCTCCTCAGATATTAGTTCTCGGGTTAGTGTTAGCAGACTATAGGCGAAACCACCTTAAGTGCTATCTGTTAATGTTTATTAAATTAGCATTAAAATGGAGAGGTTTATAATATCTTTTGTCCTTGTAGCTGCTAAATACACTCATTATTAAAGCCATAAAGTTGTCTGCCTACTACATTGGAATCTCCACTGAGTAAGTGTTTTTGATGGATTTTATTTAACTTTATTATACTCTGGTCCTTAGATCTAATGTCATACTTCTTCACTTATATTGTTTGTGAAAAGGTTTACCACGGTCAAACAGAGCAGCCACTACATCATCATACATGAACAAGCACCTCACAAAACAAAAACATTTCATTTTCATAATTAAAACTTTTGAATGGTAGGCCTAGTGTGTGGATCAGAGACAAGATCTTGACACCTCATTAACTATAATTTGTTCTGTGAACAGCTCAGATACCACCTTCTCGAAAGTCTTCTGCATAAAATAGAAATAGGATTCAGCGCGACTCCACTAAATTTGGATTACCTGGAGTTCCTTTGTCATCAGGAGCTGTATCTTCTGCAGGCCCTGTCTAATCACATTGAAGTACCTCCTGCTATCACCCTGGCTTTGCAAGAGCTCTTTGACCTTGTGAGGGCACATCTGGAACGTCCAGCCCCATGTGTCACACAGGAAGTCGCTGCCACCAATAGACGACCCAAGATTTTGATTGAAGAACAATGTTTGAAAGAAATGCTCCATACTCAACTTCCTGTGCCTTGCATAGCCACACTGATGGGTGTTTCAAGAAGAACAATCTTAAGAAGAATAAAAGAGTATGAGCTCTGTGTTAGGGAACTTGACAATTTGGTTTCTTCTGTCAAGAATGATCTACCAAATGCAGGCTACAGGATAGTCAATGCAGGCTGCAGTCAATGGGCTACAGGGTTCGGTGGAGAAGAGTTGCAGCCTCCATGCATAGGGTTGATTCCATGCGCATCATATAAAGGTTGTCAAGTCTTGGCTGTGTTGTACGCAGAATGTACCAGGGCCTTTGTCTCTAGTACACGTGGACACAAACCACAAGTTGATCCGGTTTGTATTACCAGCAAATTTATTTGGAGTAAACCCTGGGTGGATTGGTGTGAGGTGGTGGTGGGGCTTTGGAGAAGATTTCCTGCCGATCAACACTAGCAACTTATATCTATCTGTCATGGAGGTCTCGGGACTCACAGATATTCAGAGACATGTGGATAGTTTACCAGTGGTTTTCAGCAGGAAATAGTTATTACTACAAATTGTCACCCCCCCCCCCGCCCCCCACAGAAACTGGATCTGGCTATAGTGGGAAAATCTTTTTTTTTTTTTTATTTGTGAGAACTTGAAAGCAAAACAAAACTTGGAAAAAATATATGCTCATTCACCAATTTTCTAATCTGGGGTCTAAAGTGGTCAGGCTTGCAAGTGTATTTGGTTATTTGTCTATCCTAGCCTGTTGCAGTGTATATTTCCTGTATATTTTGCATGTAAAAAATGTTGTTTGTTATGTCAGTGCTTAATATTATCATGTAGTCTTCATGAACTTTCTTCATCTTGGCCAGGGACTGCATTTGAAAAGTAGCCACTTGACTAAAATTGGCACATTTTCAGAAATGCCAGCAACAATACTGATAATGAACACCCCTCTAACTGACTCTCAGTTGGTTTAGAAAAAAGACTTTTAAGAGAAAAGAAAGCCTTCCTTTGGTTTTGCATTTTTCTCTTTTTTGTTGGCTGTGCACAATATATTAGAAGAATACCTTACAATTATATTAGTTAAGAAATAACAGATTGCGTATATACAATATTAAGGTGATAACAACAACCCTCACTGTCTCTAGGTGCTGCTTCAGACAGGGCATTCTGCAGCAGGGACACCACCCGTCGTGCAGCATCCAGCAAATCTCCCTATCACAACAGCCCACATAACAGAATAACATTAGTGTATGATTCAGTAGGGCTAGTCCAGGTCTGGAAAGTAGTTGGGCCAGATTTTTAAACCAAGAAATTTAGCTGGGCCAGACATTTTCAGCGGCCCAGTAAGCAACAGGTAATGGCATTTTAAACAAACACAAATCAAGGTACATTATTTTAAAAAACTACAACTGAACAGAATCTGAGAGCAATATTTTTTTTCACTTCTGAAATGAGAAAAATATTTTGGTCGTATCTGACCTAGACGCATCCCAAAGAAAAAAAATGCCTATTAGATGGTAAACAGACATAAAGAAAAAGGGAAAAATCGTCTATAATCATCATCCGCTTATACTGTGGTGATCCATTTCACCCACACAGGCATGATCACCATTAGCGGTTTCCACATTATTGTCGAGGTGACTATTCACTTTACCTCTGCTTTCTCCGACATCTTCCTGATTCTGCCGCCAACAAGGGGCTCATAGGGTGGAGACTGAGGGTGTTAAACAGACCAATCTTTTGTCACTGAATGCAACAAATAATGTATTTATCTGTCAAAAGTCCAGCACCAGGAAAAGCAACAGAGTGACAGTAGAAACTGTAATAATAATGGAAGTGCGCCGCCCTACAGGGAAGGAGGAGTGATGGGAGTCCCGGTGGTGGCTAAGCGCGCGTGGGGAGAGGCGTCGTACTGTGAGGCTTCATGAACTTCCGATGGGGCAGTGCTGTCATACAGCGGGGAGCCTGAGAGGGGCACTGTGGCCGGGTGCGAGAGCCCTGGGTAATGAGTTGTAGAGCTGCGCAGTGTCACGATCGGGTACAAGCAGGCAGGCGATCGTGCGGGCAAGGCGTGCAAGGAGCAAGCGGACAGGCAAAAACGGGAGTTTAATTAGGAAGCGCGGACGGGGAAACATCTCACGCATACAAACATCAATGACAGACACTGGACTCAGGTAAGACACGGACTGAAATACACAGGACTGAGCAAATTAACTAGATACAGCTGGGTACAAATCGGGAGAAAACACGTGGGTAATCAGGGGGCGTGGCACACAGGAGGAGCGGACGAGCCGGGCATGACACGCAGGAACTGAGAGCCCAAGCTGTTGGACATTCCACTGGACTAGGAGACTGGGGTGAGTGAGGAGGAGCTCATTGACCACAAACTGGGATACTGGCTGTGTGTGAGCAATGGGGTGGAGATTAAGGAAAGACGTTAAATCAGCATGCAGTGTTGCCTGGAAACAACAACAAATATACTAGTGTCACTGTACTAAAACAATATCAAAATAATGCCTATTTTTTATTCATTTTACTTGTAGAGTGCAAAGTACAAAGGAAAACAAAGAGTAACTATGGCGAAATAAATCAAAGCATGTCCCAGAATGATGGGCCTGAATGGATCAGGACAGAAGAAGGCGAAAGTCCTGTTAACGAGGTGAGACGATGCAGACACAGGCCAGGATGTGGGTATAGGCGAGAACAAGAGGGAAGACGGGGGCCCGAGACTCAGCATGGGGACAGGTGGGGGAGGGGAGGCACGGGCTCACCTGGAGCTGCTCCCGGAGGTGCCGCTATGACTCATGGGTAACATGCCGGAATGGGACGGCACCTGTAGGCTGGACCAGTTGTCATGGGAGGGCAACATGGACAGACAGGTAGACGAGCTGTCTGAATAAGCAGCTGCAAGTATAAAACAATAAATGAAGCAGGTATGTGGTGGGCAGTGTTACAGCGTCCTTAATATGGTCAATACAGAAAAGGCATGTTATCATGTTATGTATATACTGCCTCCAGTTACTTAATGCCTAACTTTAATACATTGATTGATTTGTTCACTGCTGCAGCCTGTGTCAACTTTCCTTTCAGACAGATGTAAAGTCCATTCTGTTTTTGTTCTGTGTAGTTTTTTTTGAACAGCATATGGCTGAATTCTGTTAAACCTCAGACTGAAGAAAATTGTGTTAATTGAAAAGCAAATATCAAAAACTCAGTCTGCAGGAATGTTTTTCTAAATATTTCTGTGGACTTTTGGAAATTTCACGAAATTCCATTGCTCCATTACATAAACACTGAGTGAGATTTCATTCCCATTACTGCAACGTATGAAGAGGATTATGACTTATTACTTTAGGTTATCGGACTGAGTGAGTTTTGGAAATTTGCTCTTCGATAACTGAAGCAGTGCTGTGAATGCAGAGGTTATATGCGTCGCATATCAACAGAACTGTATGTTTATGTCTTGTCTTAATTATTTTGATTAAATGTCTAACTATTCCCAATATGTGTGAACATACTTGGCCAAATAAAGCTGATTCTGATTCAGTCAGAGGGTAATCGTCGGTGTGCTGTACTATCGTGGTGACCCACACAGAGAGCTTAGGACCATGATTTCAGTGTGTGCTTGTGTGAGGGGACAGGCAGGGCGGCGGCTCACTGGGTGATGCACTCCTGTGGGTATAGGGGCTGGGATAGGGGGCGGAGCAGTTACTCCTCAAGGAGGAGTAACAGTCACAGCCGTGGGGGGAGGAGAGGGAGAGGGTGCTCCCAAACTGGGGGTGTGGGTTTGATGAAGAGCAGAGAGACCCTGAGCCTGGGATGAACCAGCTGCCTACTGAAACGAAAGCGGATAAAGACAGAAACTAGAACCTCAAACTAAACAACACAAACAACAATATCAAGTTATATTCAATCATTAAACCGTTATATATTTAATCTAAACAATAGTAATAAATATCGTTCCGATTCAAAATATCATTTACGGGTGAATCTTATGACTTGCATTGGGAAACAGGAAACGGGCCAAGCTGCAGGGCCAGTTCAAAGGCATAGTGCGAGGCGCCCAGAAAGGGGGCGAGGTCTGGGCGGAGTCAGCTAAAGAAGAAAAAGGCCTGACCTTTTTCTGGATGCTGTGGACTGTGTTTGTGTGTGAGCTGCAGCTGCATGTTCCTTACATTTTTTTTATTAACACCAGCACCGTGAGGTTTGGCCTGGACTGGGTCCTGTCCTGCACGGTTGAAGACATGTTGACTGATGGTCAGCCCGTGTTCTGTTGGATCCCACAGAAAGGAAATGGGAATCCCGTTTGGATCGGATGCTGACAGTTGAAAAAAAACTCATGTCTGTGTGTTATGAAAGAATATCAATAAATGTTTCCGAAAGGGGATGACTCATTTGGTAATTATTTACGGCTTATGTTATGGCTGAGAAATTTACAGTCTTTACTAAAGTCTGACTTCTTTCGAGTCACCTTTAATATAGATTGGACACTCTCTATGCTATGTACAATACTTATATAGATGGTACATGTTTACTTGCTTGCACAGATGGTTGATTAGGTAATTAGTGTAAGTGTGTGTGTGTGTGTGTGTGTGTCCAATCGCATGTATGTCCAAGGTCCATAGTAAGTAATATACACTGATCAAGAGATGCCTGAAAGTGGATGAAAGAGGACATTAGTGGGTGTATCACTTAGTGTAACGGGTGCAGGAAAATGAGCAGGACTGCAAGCCATATAATGACCCACTGTCCTTATCTAGCTCTTAATACAGTATGCATACAGTGATGTATCTACAATGGACAGCTACTATAAGCAGATAGCACAGTACAGGTGCTTAATCTGTATGCTATTTCCATCCATCCATTGTCCAAACCGCTTATCCTACTGGGTCACAGGGGGTCCGGAGTCTATCCCGGAATCAATGGGCACGAGGCAGGGAAGAACCCAGGATGGGGGGCCAGCCCATCACAGCTCACACTCACACACCATTCACTCACACATGCACACCTACGGGCAATTTAGCTACTCCAATTAGCCTCAGCATGTTTTTGGACTGTGGGGGGAAACCGGAGGAAACTAGCAGCTTTGTGTGGTAATTGTTTGTATTAAAAATACATTGGATCAAGTCAAATTATTTTTATGAAGAATTAACATCTAAAAGCTGCTAGTAGACCGTGGGAAAATAATTTTTCTATTTTCTTGCTGCCATCTCGTGGCCAAAAGTAGGTATTGCAATTTCCATCATATGTAAGAGGGCCTGCCCATCAGAGTAATGTACATCCTGTGACATGTATTGACTATCAAGACAAACTGAAACACGGTGTATTAGGCTGTCAATGAGTACTGGACTAGGGTGAAAAACTGCCTGATAATCTACCTATTAACTAGAAGAGTACAAACTGGAGACGGATCCCCTAATACAGAGGGATTAACGTCTGTGCCACATCCAGAACCATTCAGTGTAGGAGTCTGGTGGTTCTACTGGATACTGACAAGTACCCAGCCCCTTTGTTCCCTCTGATAATCATCAGTCCTCCTCTGAATGCCTTCACCACTCTATTCCTGAATAGGTACACATTTAAATATGCTAGCAAGATCAAGGTATTGGGATAACTGTTAGGTTCGCTGTTAAGAGAGTTGCAGTGAAAACCATCATACACAGTGGCCCTTTCTGGATAAGATTACCTCCCTCTGATCTAACAGGTCAAGATCAAAGCAAGGTGCATTGCAATGTCTGACACCCAGCACACTACAGCATATAAAATACAGGTATCCATCGCCTTCCGCATTTGGAACCAGGACCACTTGTTGCAAGTCAATTTGGGCGTATCTCAAGTTATACGAGAGAGGCAAGACATTAAGGACAGTATACACAGTACTGAAATAATAATGTACATATTAAACCACAGCACTTAATAAACAGATACTGCACTTACATTTCACAAAAAAAAAATAAAGCACAGATTGCACTAAGAAATCAAAAGATGCATGTGCTAGCAAACAGTGGGAGCTGAGGAAGAAGCAGTGGTGAAATACTTTATTGTACAGTACAGTAAGTTTCTTTTTATAGAATGAAATAGCATACAGGGGGCGGCATGGTGGTGCAGTGGTTAGCACTGTTGCCTCACACCTCTGGGACCCGGGTTCGAGTCTCTGCCTGGGTCACATGGGTGTGGAGTTTGCATGTTCTCCCCATGTCGTCGTGGGGTTTCCTCCCGCAGTCCAAGAATATGCTGAGAATATGCTGAGGCTAACTGGAGTTACTAAATTGCCCGTAGGTATGCATGTATGAGTGAATAGTGTGTGAGTGTGCCCTGTGATGGGCTGGCTCCCCATCCTGGGTTGTTCCCTGCCTCGTGCCCATTGCTTCCGGGATAGGCTCCAGACCCCCCACGACCCAGTAGGATAAGCGGTTTGGACAATGGATGGATGGATGGAAATAGCATACAGATCTTATAAGCACCTGTACTGTGCTATCTGCTCATAGTAGCTGTCCATTGTAGATACATCACTGTATGCATACTGTATTAAGAGCTAGACAAGGGTCATTATATGGCTTGCAGTCCTGCTCATTTTCCTGCACGCGTTACACTAAGTGATACACCCACTAATGTCCTCTTTTATCCACTTTCGGGCATCTCTTGATCAGTGTATATTATTTACTATGGACCTTGGACATACATGCGATTGAACACACACACACACTTACACTAATTACCTAATCATCCATCTGTGCAAGCAGGTAAACATTTACCATCTATGTAAGTATTGCACATTGCATAGAGAGTGTCCAATCTATATTAAAGGTGACTCAAAAGAAGTCAGACTTCAGTAAAGACTGTAAATTGGCAGCCATAACATAAGCCGTAAATAATTACCAAATGAGTCATCCCCTTTCGGAAACATTTATTGATATTCTTTCATAACACACAGACATGAGTTTTTTTTCAACTGTCAGCATCCTTCTCGATTGTCAGAAGCTCTGCGCTAGAGGGAGGTTTACTGGTCTTATACTCTTCTGGCACCTTGTGTGATTCCTGACTTGGGACATCAGTTTGGCTCCTTCTGTATGTGGTTTACATTGTATTTGTTCTTTAAAGTTGCCCCTTCAGAATTAGACAGTGTAACCAGCTTGCCACATATTGCCTGGATGACATAAGGTCCGGTAAAATCCGGTTCCGTTCTTCCTCCTTTCCGTCCCCGCTTCCTCATGTTGAACAGAAGCGCCTCATCTCCAACATGATAAACTGTGTTTTGGTACCTCTTTTGTATTCGTTTACCACATGCCTGCTTCTGTTTTTCCTGTGACTAGGAGATGTTTTCAGCTGTTGTTGCTTATTGTCTCAACTACTTTATTTTTTTCATCAAAAAACGTGCCGTAGCTTTTCTCATCGGGAAGAATAATTGTGGAAAGCTGAAGTGGAAAAACATTCATAGCAAATTATTATTATTCACAGATCATTATAAAGAGTCATTTTCTAAAAGCATTAAGAACAATGTAATTTGCTGTTTCAAGATATGTTTTTAAATAACTACTTGTCAGTCATAAGAAACTCTTCAACACACATGATCCGATCTTGCCACAAATCATTTTTAATCTCACTTTTGTTGCCAGCAGTTCAGACATTAATGGCTGTGTGTTGAGTTATTTTGAGGGGACATCAAATTTACACCATTATACAAGCTGTACACTGATTACTTTACATTCTATCAGAGTTTCATATCTTTAACGTTGTCCCTTGAAAAGATATAATAAAATATTTACAAAAATGTGTGGGGTGTACTCACTTTTGTGAGATACTGTATATTAAGGGATTGATTGTCAATAATATCAGTAATTCCTGATGTAATGTTAAAAGAATAGAGCCTGTCTCACACAGTTCTAAAACAACCTCAAAAACAGACTTACCATTTTATGTCATCATTCGTTTTCTCATCCAGGCCATTGGTTTGGGGATGATATGCAGCAGTGATCAACGGCAGAACAGGGGCTCTGAACGCAGTATGGATTAAAAAGGAATTAACCATCTCTCTCAATATAAAATTAGGATCATTTATTCTCTACAGAGGCCCCCATAGAATAGTGCATCCATCCCCTCACTCATGTTTAGACAGACGTAAGGCAACAGGCCAATGACATTCAGAACAGCAACAACATCAACAATTGTACAGCTAGTTTTAAAATTTAATAAAAAAGACAAACCAATTAGGTAATATTAATGAAATTATTAAAATGTGCAGATTAATAGTCAGAAATAATTTGCGATTTTAAGAGCGGAAAGGATACATTAAAACTCAATTACATTTATCCCTTAATAATTTAAAAAAAAGGTTTTTGAATTTTACATCATGATAAATGAGAACTATATGTGATTACTAATTACTGTTGACTAATTTCCTGTCTGGACGTTTCCCTCCTCATTGTTAAAAGTCATTATATGTCTGGGTGCCAGTCAGTGGAAGCACACAGACATGTTGGCCAGCTGTCATATTCATTCAGCACCAGCCCATCAAGTAGAGAATTCAGCACCACGGACAGTGACCTGTGTTACAATGACATCAGGTCATTGGCTCTAAATATTTTTCTAGAAATAACTAAATGGCTCTATTGTAGAAATTTCCAGCCAGAGTCTTGTGGTGCGTTCGTTTTTCTCTCGGAACTTGGAAATTCCAAATTGGGTGACATCACATCCAACAATCTCCCGTTCAAGCTAGCACAACTCGGAACAAACATGGCTGCCTCCATGAATACGCTGCTGTGTTGTTGCTTTATATTTTAGCAGTTATGGAGTAAGATTATTATTTCAGACAAATAAACAAGAAACAGGAACTAGTCAAACCACATTAAAAGCTTTATAAAGTATTTTAGTACATTCATAGCGATATTCTTTTTTCGAGAGGCAAACAAACTACAAACAAACCAAAAACACTAACAAGTCTGGTAAAAATCTGATATTGCATGTTAGGATACTGTTTACGGTCACAATATGGTATTCTCTAAATCGAACACGTGCTCTGGGACCCAGGTTCAAATCTCCGCCTGGGTCACATGTGTGTGGAGTTTGCATGTTCTCCCCATGTCGTCGTGGGGTTTCCTCCGGGTACTCCGGTTCCCCCCCACAGTCCAAAAACATGCTGAGGCTAATTGGACTTGCTAAATTGCCCGTAGGAATGCATGTGAGAGTGCATGGTGTGTGTGAGTGTGCCCTGCGATGGGCTGGCCCCCCATCCTGGGTTGTTCCCAGCCTCGTGCCCATTGCTTCCGGGATAGGCTCCGGACCCCCCGTGACCCAGTAGGATAAGCAGTTTGGAAAATGGATGGATGGGATAATAATAAATTTAACAAAATAAACATTTTTAAGGATTTGTAAAATAGAATTAATGTTGAGTGTGTAAGCCGCCATGTTGAAATTACGTCACAGGGGCAACTCGGACAAGAAGATTCTGTCAGACATTAACGTCATAAAAGAGGCGTTTCTAATGGGAAGTGATGTTTTTCGTGACGTTTTTGTCCGAGTTGGAGTGAAATAATCAAACGCAGCATGTGTTCCTATTTGAAGAGAATATTCTATTTTTATTCTAAGGAACTACAGAAAATCAGCTCTGCATGTGATCTCCCCTTTACTGCTCGAGCAGGGCACACGCACATCAACAAGTGTCAAGGCAGCAAGTGCATGCAAACAACTTCTCAGGACGGTTACAGTATAGGACCTTCAGAAAGAGCCAGACTGCGGCGTCATTCAGAGATTCCATTGTCTAAGGCTTGCACTAAAACATTACAGCATATTTAAACAAAGTAGCATGGCACCTGTGTCAGAATCCCTCCCTGCCTTGTTCTGTTCTCTCTTTGTTGTCCCCATTTAGCCAGCACATGTCACTGGCCATCCTGACTCCTCTTTTGATTGTGGGTTTTAAGGATATCAGTGGGTCTGTGTTTTCATAATTGTCCCCCAGGCCACCATGCTGCTCAGCCCTTGATTCCAACTACAGTTGCAATCAGGTGGTTCTCAATCTACTAGGACTGTATAACAGGATTGGCCACCTGTTCTACCTTTACTCGTTCAGCCGCATTCATGAGTCTGGCCTATAGGTTATTCAAATTTTGTCCTGCCAAATTTACCGGACAGGAGGTGGACACTGCAAATGAATGTGTGAATACTCCAATACCTACATCTTTACAAGTTACCTGAAGTGGTTTGGTAAATGATTGTGAGGTTGGAAGTCCTTCTTGATGTCTGTTTGCAGCTCATCCACCAGCAACTGCACGAGTTGTCGCTCCCAGAGGGAATCCCACTCTCGGTCCGCTGGAGGGTCCATCTCACTGTAGCTGGAGTATGTTTCCATCAGTCACTTGGCGTGGGGCTCACAGAATTTACCAGGCTCCTGTTTAATCTGACGCACCTTAGTCCAGTCCATGCATCTGGGGAACTTCTCTGAAAATCTCTGGCAGATTCTTTGCAGCTATACTTGATATTGGGTACTTGCCGCAACTAAGTAATGGGTTGTTGAATCAAAGTCCCGTTCCATGTCAAAAATAACCCCATTTTAGGGTTTTGTTAAACAACTGGTCTAATTTGGATGCAGAGGTTCTGCACGGAAGGCCCAGTCTCTGAAGGGCTGTGGCATAGCGAGGCCTGTTCTGCCTGGAATCCGGCAGGTCACTGGCAACATCCCCCAACTCCTTCATCTATAAGGTCGGGAAACCAGAACGTTTACTCCCCCTTATGGATAAGGACATACCAACGTTGGGGCAACTCCTGCTGCCTGAGTCTTCAACCAAGTCCAAAACAAAAGTATACAATGTTAGGAAGGGTAATTCAATGGTATGAGACTGAAACTAGAAACTGTAAATCGGATGGAGTTAAATAGCAATACTGTGGAAGAGGCATGGGAATTTTTTAAAAGCACATTGTTGCAAGTGCAAAAGAACTTCATACCCGTTTCCAGAAAAACTAAATCTAGGAAACTGCAACCAAGCTGGTGTCATGACCTGCTTGTACGATCCTCGTGTGTGCCACGCCCCCTCATTAACCATGTGTGCTGCCCGATTGTAACCAGCTGTTTTCTGTCAGTTTGAGTAGTCCTGTGTATTTAGTCCACATTCAAGTCTGTTTCCCCAGTCCTGTCATTGAAATCTCTCGCTGTTGGTACCTGTTTTCATCAATAAACCCTCATTCCGACTCTCCGTTTCCCGATCCTTGATTCCTCGCTTCCTGCCTGTTCGTCCAGCACGCGATGTCACAGGTGGTTTACTACGAAAATTAAGAATAAAGTCAGGAGCAAAAGGGCTTTCTTCCACAAATGGAAATTAACTAATGATTTCAAAATAAAGCAGGAGTATCTAAGTCTACAGGTTTAGTTAATAACAGTTATAAGGATGACGTT
This sequence comes from Brienomyrus brachyistius, assembly GCF_023856365.1. Taxonomy (NCBI): domain Eukaryota; kingdom Metazoa; phylum Chordata; class Actinopteri; order Osteoglossiformes; family Mormyridae; genus Brienomyrus; species Brienomyrus brachyistius. The sequence continues at coordinate 1,027 of NW_026042641.1, read as the reverse complement.
AAAAGTTTCTTCCAATATTTTAACTCCGAAAGAGCTCTAAAAGCTGAAAATCACTCATTTGCAGGATAGTAAGGGCCTTATAATTGAAAATGAAATTGATATAAATGAGTTTAATGATTATTTTACAATGGCTGTTCACAGTAGAATAGCTTACCACCATTTAGTACAAATACAACGATGTCTATGACCAATATATGTATAACTGAGGCTGATGTGGTACAAAGCCTAGCTAAGCTCAAAATAAATAAATCGCAAGGCCCTGATGGCATCTTATCTATAGTTTTAAAAGAGATGAGGGGTATTATTAGCCAACCTTTAACTTTACTATTCCAGAAATCATTATCTGCTGGTGTGGTATCTTCTGATTGATGTTAGATCATGTCTCATGTCCAGAGAGGCTACAACAGGATCTGGATTTAATTAGCGACTGGGCTCATACGTGGCAGATGAAATTTAACATAGATAAATATAAGGTAATCCATGCAGGGAGCAGAAATATAGTAAATATAGTAAAGTACAGATATTTTATGGGTTCCACTGAAATAAAGGTAGCTGATTACGAGAAAAGATCTCGGTGTGTATGTTGATACTTCCATGTCCCACTCTTGCCAGTGTGGGGAAGCATTAAAAAAAGGCAAAAGGATGTTGGATTAAACTCCACACACCTAGAGATGTAAGTCAAGAGAAGTGATGCTACGATTATATAATTCCTTGGTAAGATCCCACCTAGAATACTGTGTGCAGGTTTGGTCACCATACCTTCAGAAGGACATTGCTGCCTTGGAAAAGGTTGCAACGTAGGATGACTAGAATGATTCCTGCACTTAGAGGAATGTCTTATGAGGAGAGGTTCGCTGAGCTGAATCTGTTTAGCCTCAAGCAAAGGAGACTATGGGGGGACATGATCCAGGTATATAAGATTCTAACAGGTCGGGATGCTGTTCAGCCAAATGACCATTTCAATATTAATTTAAAATACTAGAACTCGTGGCCATAGTGGAAATTAGCTGGAGAACATTTAAAAATG